>NW_018253306.1:0-11107 GCF_001263595.1 Phalaenopsis equestris
ATCGAATTGTTTAAGCATTTAACTATTAGGCCACACGTTGATTCGAGGGTCTATTTTTTAAATTCTTAATATTTCATCATTTTTTCAAATTTCTTATTTTTTTGTGATTTTATCCTAAAACACGGAATTATTAAAATTGTCTCCATCACATACTAGTTTTAAGATTTTTATTTGATTAAAAAATTAAAAGCATTTAGGATAAGTACGAATTTCTTGAAAGGAGATTTGATGCTATTTGGCTCTTATAGCAAATATGAAAGAATTATGATTTTTATTTATTTTCTTGGAGAAAGACGTTTAATTTGGACAAATTATCATTAATTTTGACCAGAAAAGTATTTATTTGAAGCTTGCTACAATTGACAATGGTTTGGCTAAATGATATTTCAATAAAATTTGAGACAGTATTGAAATTTACTTCAAACTTGGTTAAAAATTTATTTGCACTTTGTTCGAACCATGCACAAAACATGTTCTATTATGGTTTAAACTAAATTCAATAAAGATTTAAAAAAGATTTAAATATGATTTGTATAAAATTCGAACAAAGTTTAGATAAGCTTTGAATAAAATTTGAGCATGGATTATACAATAATAGAGTGAGGGCAACCATAATAGTAATAAGATAAATGATTATAAGAAATATAATTCAACAATCATAACAAATTTGAGTATATTATAAGATATATAACATCAAATGCACTGTAAAAGTGCTGTTAATAAGATATAATATAACATCTAAATCACAATTGATGAAAATTCATAATTAATATAAGTAGGTTAAAGAAAGAATAAATATACATACAGCTTAAGCTTACATATAAATAATATATGGATCTATCTATCTATATTATTGTGAATAAATCTACATATAAATGATCAGTGTAGAACTATATCTGATTAGGTGTAACTTTTTAAAGATTATTTGAAATCTGTACACTCATAGTTATCAAACTATATGCACAAGAATTACATGCATTATTTAAAATTTTCTAATATTTCAAATACTTTGCCTTATTCTAGAGTTGTGGACATCATCCATAATGGCCATACAATATTTTCAAGGAAATTTAAAGGGGAAAAAAAATTATCTTCAATCATTTACCTCAGAGTGCTCTAGAAAACTAAAGAAGCACGTGCAAAATAAACTTATCATTGTTTGACACTATGTGCAGGCACCAGAGGATTCGAAGTCATAAAATATTATGAGAAAAGAGAACTCACATATAACTTAATTAGCATTTTTTTTAATTTATTAACAAATAGTTTTATAGCAGCTCATAATTCAACAAATTTCACATCTCAAATGATGAACACGAGTATTTATTCAATTTAGTTAAATGATTTGTTCTCTTTTCCGCCTTATGTAGGCAGAGGGTCTTAGAGTAGTGCAATATTCACTTATTAATAAAAATGAAAACTAAATATTTTATAAAAAAATTAAAGTTTCTGGAAAAAAAATCAATAACTTATAATTTTAATAAAATAAAATATTTTTTTAGCTTGCCACCTAATCAAACTGTTAAGAGAATTTAACTACTAGAACAATGTTGCACTTTGATTAATTGAGATTTCCTAAAGCATGTTTTATTTCATGCAGGTATAACAGGTAGAACACTTGGAGCGAAGCAGGATTGAAATGGAGCTAAAATGAGTTGATTGGAGCAAATTTGGATTTCACATAACTGACACCTTGGTGTCGGATTCTAAGTGCCAAGGTGCTCCATTTAAGCGTCTTGGCGCCAGCTTTTGGGCTCCTAGATGCCAGAACTTTACGCCTCCAACAAAGAAGGCAGCACCTAGGTGCTAAGCTCTAAGGCCAAGGCACTGTCGTTTTGCACAGTTATTGAACCGTGACTTTGGGAGTTATTTGGTGGTTTTAAGCAGTTTGACAAGGGATTTGGCAGGAGGAGAAGAGAAGATGAACGAATGAGAAGAACCAGGGAGCAGTAGGAACATGTGGAAGCCAAGGAAAGTGTGAAGGAAAGTCAAGAAATTCTAGGAAGACTTAGAGTTTGTATGTTTACCACCTTTTCTTGAGTGCTTAGTGAGGTTCTTGAGAGACTATTGTATGGGTATCAATTTTACAGTGCATGGAGGACTTGAATCCAGTGTTGGGAGGAACTTTTCATCTCTTAATAGAAGAAAAACTAAGTATTGCATTTACATTTATCTTGTAATTATTGTATCACATACTTAGTGGATTTATTTTGTTGTTTGATGAAGGTTTCCATCATGTTCTTCATGCTTAGTAAGTAAGTTTCCTTTACCTTTCTCTTGTGATGCATATATAGGATATGTAGGATGCAAAGATACATATAGAATTGAACTTTTAATCTTAATGTGATGATTTTTACTTCATGCTTAATTTACTAACTAATTTGATCAAGTGTTGTGTTAAACTTGTTGCAAACCCATAACGATTCGAGAGGACAATGACTTTATCAACTAGGAAAAACCACATTGAACTTATGGGTGAAAGAAAAGTACTCCATAAGGCAATGCAATTAGATAGGGAGATAAGTTTTGAGGGATTTAACCTATGAGTTTCTAGGGTGACAAGAAGAAACGCTTACTGAGTTAAACCAAACTTTGTTACACGCTCAGAAGAGGGTAACTTAGATTTATGCTCCCATTGTCACTTGCCACATTAGATTCTTAGTATCATGTCCAACATTTCCACTTATGCACTCATAAGAGATTGGTATCTTTCATATCTTGATATGACCACAAGCCAGTAAGAATAGTTAGAAGACTTTTAATATATTGTAATAATTTAGGAGTAACTATTAGAAAGACCATTTTAAATTACATTCCAAACTAAGACCCTATCATAGTAACTAGAACTTTTTTTATTTCTACTTTTTCTGTGGGATCGATATCCGAACTTAATAGAGACCTGTATTATTGAAACGATGCATATACTTGCGTGAGAAAGCCCAATGTGTAAGAATATTTAATTTTAAGGTATTAATCAATTTGCTAAGGAGTGGATCAAGTTTCTGGTAAGAATAGGAGGACTTACATCATTGTGACACACACGCCTGGAGTGGATCAAATTTCTGGCCTCGTTGTCTGGGAAGCGATGGTAAATAATTTTTTAAGAAGATTTTAGTTGAATTAATTTGACTTAGATTTGGAAAATCATATTATAGTTTCTTTGTGTAAGTGTTTGTTTATTTGATTAAAAAATAAAAGTTAGAAAAATTATATAAAAAATATATTTTCATTTTTTAATTAATAGTAAAATCTTTAGTTGTGTAAGTGTAGTACAGGACCTTCGGGACTTGTATAGTACAATTCAGAACTAGAGAGGATAGTTAGAAAAATTTAAAAACAGAAAAAACTTCATGAACTCGTAGAAGAATTAACGAATAATCAACAAAACAATTTTGATAATTAAATACCACATAATGAACATCATAATGCTCTTAAACCATTAAAGGATTACGCTAATCCTACAGCTGATTAAATTCTCTTAAGCATACAAACTCCTGTCATAGAAGCTAACACATTTGAATTGAAATATGTTATTATCCAAATAGTGCAGAACAACCAGTTTGGGGGAACTCCGTCCGAGGATCCAAATTTACACTAATAAGTTTTCTAAAATTTTGTACTACATTTCGTTATAAAGACATATCAAACGATGTTGTTAGACTTAGGATTTTTCTTTTTTACTTAAGTGATAGGGCTAAAATGTGGTTAAATTCATTGGCACCTGAATCGATAGAACTTGAGGTGACTTAGACTAAAAATTCTTTGCTAAATACTTCTCACCTTAAAAAACTGCTGAACTTAGAAATGATATTATTTCATTTTGCCGGTATGAAGGTGAGTCAATTATGAAGCATGGGAAAGATTCAAAAAACTTTTTAGGAAGTGTCCACATCATGCTCTGTTCGATTGATTAATTATTCAAACTTTTTATAATGTTTTAGTAGGATCTTTTATATTTATTATTGATGCTGTCACTGATAGTTCACTTATGTTGAAGCCGTTTGATGAGGCTTATTCTTCAATTGAAGAGATGATTCCAAACAATTTTCAATGACCTCATGAAAGTGTAAATCTTATAAAGATAGTCAGTGTACATGATACTGATGTGTCTTCAATTTTTCTCAAGTTGCAGGAACTTCTAGGAAGGTAGATCAATTTGGAATGAACTAAACTCAAATATCTCCTGTAATTGAGGAAAACTCATTAGGACAGATGGTTGATTCTAGCACCTCATCATTGAGACCTTAAATGCAATTAACAACTGACCAAACAACCCTTATTCCAACCTTTATAACCTAAGTTGGAAAAACCATCATAACTTTAACTGGAATATTAATTATGGTGAGGAAAACTAACAATGGGGAAATAACCAAGTAAATCTTTTAGGAAATTGGAATAACCTGGGTAATACTAACTATAGATCTTCTTATCCACCAGACTTTAGCATTAATTCACAATTTAAGGAGAAGAAGTTGTCTTTGGAGGAGGTTGTGTTGCAAATGGGGAATCAACTACAAAGTCAATGTGCAACAATAAGGAATATAGATAACCAACTAGGCTAGATAACAAATTCTCTATAATCGGCCTCAAGGAACTCTTCCTAGCAACATTGGGATAAACCCTAAGAAGAAGAATAGTGAGCAACTCTCTTCCTTAAAGGAGATTAAATTCAATTATGAAAGATTTTAAAAAGGAAATATTGAAATGGCTAGATGCAAGTATTATCTATCCTATATCAGATAGAGCTAGGGTTAGTCCTACACACTATATCCTAAGAAAGGGGGAGTAACAATATCTGTAAATGAACAGAATGAATTAATTCCGACTAGACATGCCACCCAGTGGTGAATTTGTATTGATTACCCACAATTGAATGTAACCACTAGTAAAGATCACTTTCCTTTCCCTTTCTTAATCAGATGTTGGATTGGTTAGCTGGTCACCGATACTTTTGATTTTTAGAAGAATATTCTGGATATCATCAAATATCTATAGCTCCCAAGGATCAAGAAAATACTACTTTTATGAGCCCTTTTGAGACTTTTGCTTTTAGAAGAATGTCCTTTGGGTTATGTAACGCAGCTACTACTCTTTCAAAGGTGCATGATGTTTATTTTCTACAACTTAATTGAGAAAGGGATAAATTTTTTTTATGGGCAATTTCTCAGTGTTTGGAATCTCATTTGATTCATGTTTAGACCATTTAACAAATGCGTTAGAATGCAGTGAAGAGACTAACCTTGTTTTTAATTGGGAAAATGTTAATTCATGGTCACAGAAGAAATTGTTCTGGGGCATACAATATCTACAAATGGCATGGAAGTGAACCCAGCAAAGATTCAAGTAATCACTAAACTACCTCCTCTTACCACAGTGCGGGGAGTTAGAAGTTTTCTGGGACATGCTGGATTCTATAGGCGATATATTAAAGTTTTTCAAACATTGTCAAACCTTTATGTCATATTTTTAGAAAAAGATGCCCTATTTAACTTTAATCAAGATTACTTAAATGTCTTTAATATATTAAAAGAAAAATTAGTCACTCTCCTAATTATTGTTATACCTGATTGGGGTAAATCATTTGAGTTGATGTGTGATGCGAGTGATTATACTATTGGGGCAGTGTTAGGACAAAGACATGATAAAATTTTTAAAACTATATATTATGTAAGTAAAATTCTTAATAAAGCTCAAATTAACTACACTATTAGTGAGAATGAATTATTGACAATAGTTTATGCTTTTAATAAATTCAGATCTTTTTTAATTGAAACTAAATGTATTATTTACACCGACTATTTTGCTATTATATATCTTATGTCAAAGAAGAATGCTAAACTAAGATTAATTAGATTGGTCTTTCTGATGCAGGAATTTGATATTAAAGTATTGGATAGGAAATGATCGGATAATTAAATTACTAACCATTTTTCTAGATTGGATCAAGGAAAGTCTTATACTTATGAAGAGGAAATTAATGAAAGCTTTTCTAACAAGCAACTGTACGCTATTACTGAATGGTGCATTCCGTGGTATGCTCACATAATGAATTTTATTGTTAGTGACATTATACCCTATGAATTAACATATCATCAATGGAAAAAATTGATTCATGACGTAAGATCTTATTTTTGAGATCACTCATATTTATATAAAAAGTGTACAGGGTAAAGTTATTAAAAGATTTGTACCATTAGAAGAAACCTAAAAAATTATTCAGAAATGTCATGATTCTGAATTTGGGGATACTTTGGTGTAGATAGAACTGTATTTAAGATTTTGCAATCTGAATTTTATTGGTCTACTATGTTTAGGGATGTGAATATATATATAACTTTATTTTTAGAAATTGAGATTTTTTATGTTTGGGGTTTAGACTTTGTGGGATCATTTATACCTTCACTAAGAAATTTGTATATTCTGATTGTTGTAGACTATGTCTCTAAGTGGATTGAAGCAGTAGTTATACCCAGCTGTGATGCTCAAAGTGTTGTGAAATTTTTGAAGAAAAATATTTTTATTAGATTTTGGGATGCTGAGAGTAATTATTACATATGAGGAAAGCCATTTTAAGAACAAAAGGATTGAGACATTAGTTGCAAAATTTGATATTAAACATAAGATAACTACAACATATCACCCTCTGACTAGTGGTTTAGCTGGGGTTTCTAATAGAGAAATCAAGAGAATATTAGAAAAAATTGTTAATCGTAACAGGAAGAATTGGTCATTGAGACTTGACGATGCACATTGGGCTTATAGGACTGCTTATAAATCACCAATTGGAATATCTCCCTATAGACTAATTTTTGGCAAAGCTTGTCACTTATCAGTAGAATATGAGCATAAAACATATTGAGAAATTAAATAATTTAATTATAATTTGAAAGAAATTGGTGATAAGAGATTATTGTAGATGAACTCAAGGAAACTAGGAATGAATCTTATGATAATGCGAAAATTTATAAAGAGAATGAAAAATTGACATGATCGGAGGATTCTTCAGAAAGATTTTGAACCTAGACAGAAGGTTTTACTATATAATACAAGATTAAAATTATTTTCTGGAAAACCTAAGTCCAGGAGGTCTGTTTCATTTACTGTAATTAAAGTTTATTCTTTTAGCGCAATCAACATTAAAAATCCTAAAACTGGTATGATATTTAAAGTTAGCGAACAAAGGCTTAAACTTTATATATGTGAAAATAAGCGTATAATAAATGAAGTTTTAATGATGGGTCAACATAAGTAAATATTTGGATTCGTCGGGCTGATGACTTTAAACCAAACGTTTTTTGAGAGGTAACACAAGTTTTGTATTTGTGTCTGTTTGTGTTTGTAGCGAGTTGTGTTATTTTTTGTTGTGGATTGGAGTGTTTGTTTGGATTGTTTGTTTAGGTTTAAAACGAATTGCTTTGATTTTAGTAAGTCATGTGAGATTGTGAATCGATAATCTTCCCGTTAAGACTAGGGGCTCGATTGGGGCACCTCTCACCGTTTGGAATACACGTTTAGGCAGATTATCCGAAAACGTGGTTAGGTTCTTACACTAAATGCAGGTCGCGAGTCACTCGCAGACCGCGTTTCAGAATAAGTTGTTTATCTGGATAAGCAAAAGCTACCCCAAACACACTCCAGGTTGTAGCATGGTTGTTGGAGGTAGTGGGATCGACGTTATCCTCTACGCTTTAGTTCTTAACGAAGCTTAGGTCTATCTGGAGTCATGCTAAATTTAGTCTTTGGGCGGGTCCATCTCAATTTTATTACTTTCTTTATCTAACCATGTTTGTCATCAGGTGGGTCCAATAACTCGATTGTAGATGAACATGTGGATGTTCTTCTCATTGTTCTTATTTACTGTTAGAGGTGCACTTTTTAGAGGACGGAGAAATTCTTAAGGTTGGCAACACATAAGCTAACATATTGGGAACAATCTTGTCTAAGGGTTTGATCTAATAAAATATTTAAAAGCACACATTAGCTATTTGGAAGAAGATTCCGTTAGGAATTGGTGTGAATTAGGATGAGCTAATTTCCATTATAATTTGTATTTATTTATTTTCTAGTGTGAATTAAAACTTGGGGAGAATCAATATAGTCACTTTAAATGATTTGAAACAAATTTGGAGCGTTCATGAAGGCCTAGGGACTCTTGGCATCAAAATGCTAGGATGTAAACTAACGCCTTGGCCCTTAGGAACCGCAATTTGAGCACCTTGGCGCCCATATCACGACGCCTAGGCACCGGTTTCCTCTACTCAAGAAAAACCGGCTCGATAGCTCCGGTTTAGGTCATTTTTGCCAGATTTTCCACCCAACTTTTCTCGAGCCAAATTAGGGAAATACTTGGGGTTTTGCTTTCTCTTGCATTTGGATCAAGCTTGGAGCTTTGAAGTTTGGAATTCTTCCGCCAAAGTTGAAATTCCAAATCTCAGCCTTTCATTTCCTTGTTCATCCGGGAAATTTTCAAATTTTTCAGTTAATCCGAGAAGAAGAGAAACTTGTGGAGGAGAGTTGATTGTTCCTTTGATTTGCATATCTCACTCTTGTTATTGCACTAAAAACCAAAGGGGGGTTGAGCATAGATTCATTTGATAAGTCTAAGTTTTTTAACACTGTAGCTGAGGAAAGATATCGTGATTTCGTAGTAACTTATTGGTGAAGGAGGTTTTGTTAATCCTGAATAAGAGATAGATAGAATAATAAAAAGTAAGAAGTAGGAGAAGCTCTGTTACATCACTTCAACTGCAATGGTACCAGTGCTAAGAGAATTCTATCCGAATTTACTTGAAGCTCATGGCGATATCTTTTTTTGTGAGAGGATTGTGTGTGGACATGTCTATTGCTTTCATTAATGAATTATTAACTTTGGATAATAATCCTTACTGCTCTTATGCAGATTCTAATCTAACTATTGATATGTTAAATGAAGTGATAAATTTCTTGACTGATGGTAGAGGTAAATGGAAAATTATTGAGGGAGTACTGGTTAAATTCTCTGCTTCAGAATTAAATAAGATATCAAAAGCCTGGCATTTATTCATTTATGCTAAACTAATGCCTTCTACCAATGTTAGTTATGTTTCTAAGGAGCGAGCCTATTTGAAATTTTGCATCTAAAAAGGTTTCCCCATTGATGTAGGGTTTGTTATTAATTTAAATATAACTGAGGTTGTAAAAAGAGGAACGGCCCGTGGTTTAGGACATCCATCCATTGTCTTTTCCTTATGTCAGAATGTCGAAGTTATGGTTCAAAGTGGGGAAGAGATTCTACATCCATTGAAACCAATTTCTGCATCAAAATTTGAATGGTATAAATGGCATGTGGATGTTAAGAGAGGTTGTGATATGGGGTTGTCAAGTTCTTCTACTTCTTATCCATCACATCCATCTTCTAAAAAACCAGCATTTGCTCTACATTTTGACTAAGTAATGAATGATACTGAAATTCTCTAAGTAGAGGTACACAGATTTAATGAGCATGTCACATTTGGATCAACAAAATAAAAGTAGATTTGACCATCGAGCCATGTTTTGTGCTGCTCAGCTAGAGATGTATCGACAAAATCAGTGGATTGGGGGTGAAAAATCAGTAGAGTTTCATGCATATCCCCCATACCAGTTATATGAGTACAACAAGGTTATGGAAGTAGATTCTGAGGAAGAAGTTGAGGCCGGTGCTGGTGATGCTGATGAATGAGGAGGAAGATTAAATTTATATTTTTATTCTAATGTAATGTACTGATGTAATATTTTGATGTACTGTATTGATGTATTTGCTTTTTATTATATTGTACTGGACATTTATCTTGTTGCTTCTACTGCTACACTAATGTATTTAGTTTTTATTTTAATGTATTGGATTACTATTTCTTGTTGCTCTAGGTTATATATGGATTTGCGTGTTGCGATATAGCATATCTTTCTAATGTAATTTTCATGTGAAACATATTGAACTGAGATTCACTTACTGTTACATACTTGTCTTTTCTGTTTATATCTGTATATTTTTCATGTTATACTTCTGTATTAGAAAGTAATTCAGTTCTATTTTCTCCATGCTTATATTTCTGTATTGAATACTATACATGTCAAAAAACAAGTTCGGGAGGGTGGAGGAAAATATTTAAAGAAGATAAACTTTATTTGTCCTCAACAGCTTACATTTAAAATTGATATAACTTTAAAAGAACTTGAGATATGTGGTGCTCTTGTTAGGGTACTATATTTTTTATTTCGGGATTGTTATAGTAGACTTAGTTGAAATTTTTGATAGGACTAGTCAAAGTGGACTCGAGCTGGACTAGAGCCTGTATTTATTTATAATTTCACAGCCCGACCTGCCTACTAAAGGGGTCAGGTCGGCCCGCGGGCTGCTATGGGTTTTAAAAGAAAAATGATTTGATAAACCAAAAAATAAATAAATAACAAAATCTTTAACATTTTCTCTCAAATCATATTGTTGATTTAAAATATTCAAAAAATATGTAATATGAACGTTTGAAATATGAAAGAATGTGTGAAAAAAGTTTTAAATTGATTTTATATATATAAATTTTAGTTATGCGTTTAAGAAATAAATTAGATTTTAAACTGAGAACATCTTAGCATGTAAAAACAAAAAGAATAGAGTAAAATGCCGCAAAAAAAAAATTGCATACATACTACTCATCAAATTATATTTAATTACATATCTAACACCCGGACTTCAATTTTTATATATTTGTCAGCTTATATATGCATTTTAAAAGAAATATAAAAGTGACAGTTTTTATGTGATATAAAAGATTTTATTGATATTAATATAAAAAACAAAACTTATGGAGAGATAAAGAAGAAAAAGGATAAGAAAACTAATTGCCTTAAAAGCTTGAATCGTGAAATATATTGATGAGATCGGGCTAACGTGCGGGTCAGGCTAGGTGTGGGTCGGGCTCATTCAGGCTTTGACTAAGGCAAAACGGGCGTGGGCCGAGCTGAGCCTGCAAAACTTTAATTTTTTCATGGTCAAGTCTGTCAATTCTAAGCGGTCCTGTCGGGTTGCCCACCCAATGCTTAGGCTTAATCATGAACAATTTTTAGAGTATAAGTGATATCTCTCACAAGC
>NW_018253307.1:0-16917 GCF_001263595.1 Phalaenopsis equestris
TCTAGACCTCAACCAAAAGTGAGGTCAACATTAATCAAGGTGATTCAACATAAAAATTTTCTTAAATTACAGCATGTGCCCTTCATAATATTGTTTAAATTGATACCAATTAACTTTAAATATCTTTCCAATTTTAGGATCTTTAATAACTACAATTTCATAATGATAGACTTTAATCACCTTAAATGGTCCTAATCAACTAGATTTCAGTTTTACTAGAAATAATCTCAATCTAATATTATATAATAAAACTTCTTGTCCAGGTTCAAACTTTTTATTAATAATCTCCGATCATGCCATATTTTCATTTTCTATTTTCATTCTCTCTTTATAGATGTTTGCATTATCATATACTTCATTTCTAATCTCCTCAAGTTCATTGAGTTACAATAATCTTTTCTCACTAGCATCTTTTAGATTAAAATTAAATTCCTTAATATCCCAAAACGCTTTATGTTCCAATTCTACTAGTAAGTGACATGTTTTTTCAAACATAAGTCTATATGGGGACATTCTAATAGGAGTCTTATAAGCAGTTCTGTATGCCCACAGTATTGTATCTAATCTAGCATAGTAATCTAATTTATAAAGATTTACAGCCTTTTTCTAAAATTTGTTTTATTTCACGATTTGATATCTCTGCTAGACTGCTTGTTTGGGGATGATAAGCAGTGGAGAATCTATGCATAATATCATATTCTTTAATCAATTTCTCGATTCTATTATTCCAAAAATGGGATCCTCCATCCGTAATAATCACTCTCGGCATTCCATATCTTGTGAAAATATGTTTATTTAAAAATTTAGAAACACTCCGAGCATCACGGACCATCACATTTAGGTACATCAATAGCTTCAATCCATTTTGACATATAATCAATAACAAGTAATATATATAAATTTGAAAATGAAGGCATAAATGGTCCCATAAAATCTAATCCCCACATATCAAAAATTTTAACTTCTAATGTGTAATTTAGAGGTATTTCATTTCTTCTAGAAATATTTTCTTACTCATTGTCATTGATCATATGTTTTAATATATTCATTAAAATCTCTAAAGAGAGTAGGCCAATAAAATCCAACTTGTAAAATTTTATGTGCAGTTCTATTTGTTCCAAAATGTCTTATAAATTCAGAATCATGACATCTTTTAATTATTTGTTGAGTTTCTTCCTAAAGCACACACCTTCTAATAATTAGATCTTTATACTGTTTATTTAAATATGGGTCATCCCAAAAATGGAATTTTGAATCGTAAATAAATTTCTTTAATTGTTGATTCTTAATATTTGGTGGTAGAATATCACACACAATATACACAATATAATTTACCACAATATAATTTACTATATCGACATACTTCAGTATAATCATTACATCAATATTATATAATTGTTCATCAGGAAAAGTTTCTAAAATTTTATTTGCAAAATTAGTTAATATTTCTTATTCTAGTTTAAACAAATGATCAACTATTTGATTATCATTTCTCTTTCTATCAACTACCATAAAATTGAACTCTTGCAGTAGAAGTATCCATTTAATTAATCTTAGTTTAACATCCTTCTTTTGCATCAAATATTTGATAGCATAATGATCTGTATGCACTATACAGTTGGCTTAAATTAAGTAAGGTCTGAACTTATCAGAGGCATAGACTATAGCTAATACCTCTCTTTCATTAGTAGTGTAATTAATTTGAGCATCATTTAGATTTTTACTAGCGTAATATATTACTTTAAAAACTTTATTGTGACTCTGTCCTAAAATAGCTCCAATAGCACAATCACTAGCATTACACATTATTTCAAATAGTTTCTCCCATTCATGTGGAACTATTATAGGTGCATTGATTAATTTTTCTTTCAACAGTTCAAATGCTTTTATGCATTTCTCATTAAAATCAAATTTCGTATCTTTTTCTAAAAGTTGGCATAACGCGTTAGTTATTTTTGAAAATTTTTTTATATAATGCCTGTAGAAACTAGCATGTGTTAGAAAACTTCTTACCCCTCTAACCGTAGTAGGAGGTGGTAATTTCTCAATAGGTTGAGTTTTTATGTAGGATCTACTTCCATGCCATTTTTAGAAATTTTATGCCCAAGTATAATTCCTCCTACAACCATAATTTAACTTTTTCCCAATTTAGTACTAGGTTGATTTCTTCAATAATTCCATAACTTTTTCTAAATTATTTAAATATATTTCAAATGAAGTCCCAAATATAGAAAAATCATCCATAAATACTTCCATTCCATGTTCGATTAAATTACTAAAAATTTACATCATACATATTTGAAATGTCGCAAGTGTATTACATAATCCAAAAGACATTCTACAAAAAGCAAATGTTCCATAAGGTCTTGTAAAGATTATTTTCTCTTGATCCTCATAAGCAATTGGAATTTGGTGATACCTAATATAACCATCTAGAAAGTAGTAATATTTGTTTCCAGCCAATATATCTAACATTTGGCCTAGAAAGGGTAAAGGAAAGTGATCTTTCCTAGTGGTCATGTTTAATTTTTTATAGTCTATACAAATTCACCAAGCAGCAACTTGTCTTATTGGAATTAATTTATTTTTGGGGTTTACTTCAACTGTCACTCCTCCTTTCTTTGAAACACAGTGAATTAGACCTACCCGAGCACTGTCTGAAATAGAATATATAATTCCAGTATCTTAACATTTTAAGATTTCTTTTTTAACAATTTCTTTTATTATTTGGTTTAATCTCCTCTAAGGATCAGATTTAGGTTCATACTTTTCATTTAATAGAATTCTATGCATACAAATTGAAGGACTAATTCTTTTAATATATGCTAAAGTCCATCCAAAAGCCTTTTTATATCTTTTCAACATTTTGATTAATTTTTGTTCTTGAATGTTATTTAAATTAAAAGATACAATAACAGGCAATGTAGATGAATCTCCTAAATATGCATATTTTAAATGGGCAGGTAATACTTTCAGTTTAAGTTTAGGTGGTTTAATACTTGAAGGAATAAGATTTTTATTATCATTTTCCAATAAGTCTAAATTTTTAAATTTGTCCTGAACATAATCTAAATTCTCTTCTTTTATTTCATTCTCATTCTTACAACACTCTTCTTTCCTTAATTTTTATTCAAAATCTTCCTTAAATTGCTCATTACTCAGATAATCAGTAACTTCCATCTTAAAACATTCATTATCTTGTTCTATTACAGGATATTTTGTAGCTTTTGTAATATTAAATGTTACTTCTTGATCATTGACTCTCATTATTAATTCTTCTTTTTGCACATCAATCACAGTACTCCCTGTTGCAAGAAATTGTCTCCTCAAAATAATAGGAATCTCCTTATTTTCCTCCATATCAAATACGATAAAGTCTATAAGAAAAATAAATTTATCCACTTTTACTAGAACATCTTCTATAACCCCTTTAGGATAAGTTATTGATCAATCAGCTAACTGAAGATTTACAGTAGTAGGGAAAATCTCTCCTAAATCTAAACATTTAAAATTTGATAGAGGCATTAGATTGATATTCGCTCCTAAATCACATAAGGCTTTTTCAAAAAACTTTTCACCAATAGCATAAGGTATAGTAAAACTATCAGAATCTTTTAACTTTTCAGGAAGCTTTTCTGAATAATAGCGCTACACACTTCATTGAGTGCAATGATCTCATGATCTAAAAACTTCCTTTTCTTGTTTAGTATATCCTTCATAAATTTCACATAACTTGACATTTGTTCCAAAGCCTCAATGAAAGGAATATTTATCGTTAACTTTTTAAGGATTTCCAAACATTTTTTAAATTTTTTATCTTTATTCTTGTGCTTCAATCATTGAGGAAACGGAGGAAGTGGTTTTTCTAAAGAAACTTGTATTGGCTCATTTTCATTGTGGTCGCTTTCAATCCCTTCCTTCTCCTCCTTAACTTCGGTTTCTCTTTAGATTCTTATTTCTATTTCTTTTCCACTTCGTAATTGAATAGCTTTAGTTTGCTCGTTATGTTGATCTCTTGGATTAACTTCCACAAGTACTCAGAAGAATTCCTAAAAGTCTATTACTAAGTGCAGTAGCAGTACGTCCTAATTAATTTTTCAATATTTCTAATAGTAGCCCCTTGAATTTTTATTTGATTTCCCATGTTCAACATTACTTCTTCCATTGTCAACTTTTTTTTCTTGACTTGTCGGTTAGGCTTAGAGTTAAATCCAGGAGGATAATAAGGTTGATTGTTAGGATTTCCTTGGTTGTTTGATTTCCTGAAGGATTCACCAAATTGTTATAATTATTCCAACTAAAATTAGAGTGATTTTTCCATCCAGGGTTAAAATAATTAGAAATGAGATTATTATTTTAATTATTTATACCATTTAAAGTACCATAAGATGATTAAGTATCAATTATTTGTCATAATGAATTTTCTTCTTATACTGGTGGTATTTGAGAATAGTTCACTCCAATTTGATCAATATTTTTTGATATAGCGGCAATTTGAATGCTAAAATAGACATTGCATCGGAATCATGAATTCTAACTACTCTCTTAGGATTTACAGTTCAGAAGGCCATTGAAAATTGTTAGTAGTCATTTCCTCGATTAAAGAGTACGCTTCATCAACGCTTCATCAAAAGGTTTTGACATCGCTTCATCAAAAGGTTTTGACATTAGTGATCCACCTGACATCTAAAATAGATCTAAGTGATCCTACTAATTCATTTTAAAAAGTTTGAATTATTAACCAATCTGGTAAAGCATGGTGTGGACATTTTGGACATTTCCTAAGGAGATCTTTAAATCTTTCCCACGCTTTATATATCACTTCCCCATTCAAATTGACAAAAAGATGTAATACCATTTCTAACCTTAGCTATTTTCGAGGGTGGAAAACATTTAACCAAAAATTTTTGTGATTGTTCTCCCCATGTTCTGATAGATCTAGGTGCTAATGAATCTAACCAACCTTTAACTTTATCCCTTAATGAAAAAGGAAAAGTCTGAGTCTAACAACATCATTAGACACTCCATCATATTTAAAAGTAGCACATATTTCAAGAAAACTAGCTAGATTTAAGTTAGAATCTTCAGTAGGTGTTCCTCCAAACTAATTATTTTGTACTATTTGGATAATATCAGGTTTAAGCTCAAATGAATTAACAACAACATAAGGATTTTGAATAGTCAAGTGAGGTTCATCTATTGTAAGATTAGAATAATCTTTTAAAGGTCTTTGTCAATTTTCATTTATTTGATTATCTAAGTTATTCATCATTTCGTTCAAATTTTTAATTTTCTTTTGTTGTTTTAAAATTTTTCTAATAGTACATTCTAATTCTGACTCGTAAGGTACTAAACCTTGAGATCCAATATTTCGCATAAACAAATATAATAAGCAAAAAAAAAATTTCTTATATTTATTTTTTTTGGATTTTTTATTTTATTATTATTTTATTTATTTTTATATTTTATAGTTATCGCTAAATTTCTTAATTTACCAAATCTATTTAATTTATCGTTACCTTCTTCGACAACGATGCCAAAAACTTGGTCCCGATGACATAGTTGTGCAAAATTTATAAAATTGACTCCGCTTTACAACGACGCCAAAAATTTGTTGCGTTATTTTATTAATAAGAAATTTAGGCAATTTATGTAGGGATTCTACGTCAGTATACGTATCGTTATTAAGTAATACAAGACTTTCTATTTATGTCCCAATATCGTTCCCACGATGGATGTTTTAATTTGAAATGATAAATTAACTGGAAGTTCACCACAATAAAATAAAACTACTGTCACTAATTTCAAATATTTGATGTACTATCAGAACTAAATTATTAACTACTAGAAAAATTGAAATGCAAAGTTTAAAAAGTAACTATCAAACTATGTTTATGTGATTAAGTTATCTAATATGAAAAATCATTTTTCCCACTACAATGAATTTTAGGTAAAATGAGATGAGATAAATGGTTTAAATATGTATTGTGCCAAATAGGATCAATTTTAATTCTCTACACTGATTTAGTGTTATAGAGAATAACTAACTAATTTTAGGTTTAATCCCTAAATCCGTGGTTAGGCTAGAAGGATACTGGCTCTCACTCCAGGGCTCCCACTTCCCTTCCCCTGAAGGCTAACACTCGCTTTAGCTCTTAAACACTAAGACTAAATTGGGGATTTTAGTCTGTCACCCTAAAATCTCTAATTCTACACCCAACAATGTATATTTCTTTATTTATTTACACTTAATTCCATGAATGAAATACTTCTCAATAGAATTAAATGTGATTCTCACTCTATTATAGAACTTATACTCCATTTTCCGGATCATATGTTTCACAACATATTTTAACATTTCAATTGGCCAGATCAAAAATTAAATTAAGAACGGAGTGGAAAAACCATCACAATTAATTTTATATTTTCAAATTGGCACATCCAAATTATCTTTTCATTTCATTATATCATGGAGTAGGGAGAAAGATAAAGTAAGCTACTAAGACTTCAGAAACTACTCAAACTTCATGACTACTCAGACTTCATGAGAAAGATACAACAAAACACAAATTTCATATATAGAAGAATGTTCATACAATAATGATAAACAAACAACACTTATCTAAAACTCTTTCTCAAAGAAAATCCCTTGTAGCCTCTCTTGGACTCTTTCTCTCTTTACAATATTCTTAATTCTCTCTTAGAAGAAGTTGGAAGAAGAAATCTCTCACTTCTTTCCCCCTCTAACAATGAAAGATTTCACACTTAAACTCATCACAAAAACATAAAACTCTAAAGAAATAAATGACTAATGGACTTTAAGTGGTTGGGGGGAGTGGAAGAGAGATTTTCTGATCAATTGTCACTTTAAATAGAGCCTAATATCGGTTTTCCAATAAGTGCATCCAAAAACTCTTTAAAAAGTGTCCAAATTCATCAAATATTCCAGAAATCATTCTTGCACCCATTCTGGCACCATCGGTGCCAGAGGCCCATGAATTAATTCTGTGCTCTCTATCAAATGACGCCATCAGCATTGACTATTTCTTCAAAAACACCATTTTGACTCCAAATTCCATCGTTTTTGCTTCATTTTTGCTTCAAGTCCTAAAAATCAACAACCTGCAATAAAACATGAAAAATACCTTACTTTAAAGTGTAATATCACCAAAAATGAGTATAAAATATAGGTCTAAATATGCATATATTTTTGGTGCATCAAAAGTCAACAAGTTCGACTCAGGATTATGAGTAGAAGTGAGTGAAAGTGAGTGAACTAGCTCCAGACCGACACCTAGGGTCAGTCGTAAGGTCAAGCAGTCATATGGGGAGTCTTCTTGAGCTCTAATATAGTGGCCCCACCTAGTAAATGCCAGAGATTATGACCAATATGTGGAACTTCAGGTTGAGCAAATAAGAGTTTAGAGTTTCTAATGGTGAGGGTTCCTTTTCTAGTTTTGTAGGAATAGTCAACAAGACAGTCCTATGGCTAGACTCTAGGCTACTAAAGAGGAAAAACTAAACCTCAATCAAAAGTGATGTCAACATTAATTTTTTGGAAAAAAGATGTTATATTTATTTTAATGATGACTGACTTAATGCTTTTATTTTGTTGAAAGAAAAAGTAATCACTGCACATATTATTGTTTCACCTGATTGGACAAAAGCTTTTGAATTGATATGTGGAGCTCATGATTATGTTGTTGGGACTATGTTGGGGCAAAAATATGATAAAATTTTTAAATTAATATACTATTCTAGTAGAACTCTTAATAAGGCTCAAATTAATTACACTACTACTGAAAAGGATTTACTAGCTATATGATATACTTTTGATAAATTCAGTTCCTATCTTATTGAAACCAAATGTATTGTGCATATTGATCATTCAACTACAAAGTATTTAATGATGAAGAAAGATGCAAAGTGACGATTAATTAGATGGGTCCATCTAATGCAAGAGTTTGATTTTTAGGTTATGGATAGGAAGAGTACTGATAATCAAATTGTTGGTCATTTGTTAAGGCTTGAAAAGGAAATGTGATAATTTTAATGATGAAATTAATGAAAGTTTTTCTACTGAATGATTATAAGGAATTAATGAATGGCGAGTTTTGTGGTATGATGATATTGTGAATTATTTAGTTAGTAATATTTTACCCTATAGACTTGATAGCCATCAAACTAAATAGTTCATTTATGATTCTAAATATTATTTTTGGGATGACCCTTATTTATATAAACAATGTAAGGATATAATTATTTGAAGATGTGTACCAATTGAAGAAACCCAAGAGATTATATAAAAGTGTCATAAATCTAATTTTGGAGGACATTTTGGGGTTGATAAAATTGCATTTAAAATTTTGCAATCTAGATTTTATTGGTCAATGGTGCGGTGCTTTTGTGGTGCATTGTAAATATCTTTCAATACTACAATACACACATGGTATCACAAATAGTATATATGTAGTTTAATCACAATAAAAATCATCAAGATAAATATTTTTATATTTTCAAATCTTTAAGCTATCAAACTATAATAATAACACAAGTATATGTATCGCTCAAGAAATAAAGGGCTCTAATGGAGGCCTAAATATCGATCCCACAAGGAGTTAAAAATTTTTATTGGTATAATGTAAAACACAATATTCAAACTATAAAAACTTAGTACAAAAAACAAATCTAAAGTAAATTTAATGTATGTCAAACAAAATGTAATTAAAATAACTAAGTTGACTAAACTATTTTATGAAATTCAAAATTAAACTTAGTAAGACTAAATAATGTTTTGTAATGAAGAGTTCAAATTTAAGAAAGCATCCTTCCACTTTACAATGAGTTTATGGATTGTGGAGTAATTATAATAATTTAAAATTATAAATATAATTATATTATGCCAAATAGGTGTAATCCAATTCTTTACTCTCTAAAAGTATATAAAGAATATTGACTAATACAGAGTTTGGTCCCTAAATCTGTGGTTAAGTTGAGAGGATACTTGCTGCCACTCTAGAGCTCCCACTTATCCCTCCACTGAGGGCTGACAATCTTGCTTTAGTTTTGAAGCTACTGAACTAAATTGGGTATTTTAGTCTAGCACCCTAAAATCTCTAATTCTTGGCACATTAAAATATATTTTCCTATTCAGTTGCACTCAACCCCCTGGACTACGTTCTCACCTTGAAATTGAATGTGACTCTTACCTTGTTGTAGAAAGAATAACTATTTTGGATCTTATGTTTCTCAACAAATTTTAATAGTTCAATTGGCCAGACCAAAAAGTAAATGAAGATCAGAGTTCAAATCATCACAATTTCTAAACATTTAAAACATTACATAATAAAATTAATTCTTCACAAAATCATATCTCATTGTAGGGAGAAGGATAAAGAAGACTTTGACAAAAAATGGATTTTATATATAAAAACAAGTTTACAACACAAAATAAGGAATGAACACAACATATCTCACACTCCTCAAGAAAATCCCTTAAAGTTCCCTTTAAGAACTTTCTCTCTTTACAATCTCTCTTTTAGAAATGTAATGAAGAAGAAATCTCTCACCTTCCCTCTCCTCTTACAACTCTAGAAGAAATTCTCTCTCTCACACCACACTCTCACTCTAAAAAATTTTATTAACAACACTTCCCAAAGATCTCCATAGACACTTCTTTTAATTGAGGTGCTAGCCTTCTTTTCAAAGAAGTTAAAATTCCTTCCTTTTCCCAAAAGTCACATCTCTTCACATCAAGAGACAGGTCCCTTCATCCAAGAGACATATCTCTTTATTCAAGAACCTTTCCAAATTTTCAAGATGCATTGAATTACTCATGGGGCATTTGAATTTATTGGAGCCTTCTAGAACTGCTTAAAAATAGTCAATAACCACCTTGGTTCATCTTAATTCATCATTGGCGCTAGTGTATTGAAGTTTCGTACTGTTATCTGGGTTATGGCGCCTTTGGCACCAATTATGGTGCCTCTGACACCTCTTCTATATAAAATGGCTCCTATGGCTCCAGCTCTAGGTAAAATGGGGCCTTTGGGGCCAGGATGCTGAAAAGCTTCATTTTAACTCGAAATTTCCTCCATTTTTCTCATTTTTTCTCCAAATGATTAAAATTGATAAACCTCCAAAAAACATTAAAAATACCCTTCTTTAAACTACAATATCATCAAATTTAAGCATAAAATGTATACATAAAATTGTACATTTGTTTGGTGCATTAAAATCCCTAAACTTCATTGTTATTTGTTCTCAAGTGACTCTTTTACTACATAAAAAATATGAATTATGGTAGAGATTAACTTATAAACTTCTAAAATTTGGTTTAATAAATGTAATGGTATAATTTAAGAAAAACTTTCTTAATAACTTAGGTTAACACATAAAGTATAAGAACACCTAGTAATCAAGTTTAAGATTTTTGAATCTCTATTCATTTCAAGAAGAATTGTAATTTGTCATATCAAAGATACTTAGAATGTCCTTATAAAATAATATTTCATGAAACTTTATTAGTAAGGATGCTAAAACTTAAATACAAGTTTAGGAAATGTAATAAAGCCTTTTCCTCAAGTTGATTCAAGTGAAGCCAATTTTTTATTAGACATCTCCATAAGCTACTCCTCACATATTTTTCTTTTCTTTTCCTTTTTTTCTTTTTTTTTTTCTTTTTCTTTTTCCTCTTTTCTTTAGGATCATTTTCAATTCTTTCTTTTCTTTTTCATGTGAGGATTACTAAATCTAGATAGCCTTTAATAATTTTGAACTTCACTATCCCCTTCTTGAAGTTAAAACTTCTTACCATCCTTCACATTATAAATTCATATTAGATTTGAAGTTTCATTATTTTCCTCTTAAAAGAAACTATAACATTTTTAATACTTAAAAGATACAATTTTCTTTATTTTAAATAGAAAAAACATAGTCTTATCATTTCATATTAAATACCTTAACTCTATAATTGACCTTCTATATTAACATTTTTTACTAAAATTTACTATAGCATTAACGAACAAAACTATAGTTATTTAAAGTTAAATTCTGATACCAAATGTCATGTTAAATTTAATTTTTAAAAATCTAGTTAATTGAGGACAAATAAAATTTTAATTTAATTCTTTTATAGAAATTGTTCTTTCACCCAAACTTAGATTTTTGCAATATTAAATAAAGCATTTAGTACAAAAAATTTTTAGGTGAAAGAAAACAGTAAATGCATAAAAAAAAGCTAACCTGTAGAGGGTTATGAACATGGAGCTTTGCTCTGACACATTGCAGGTACTAATTTAAAAAGCACATGCTTTGAAGTATCAAATGAAACATAATATATCACAAAATTTGCTAAGAAAAGGTAAAGATAAGCAGTAAATTAAGGAAATTAAAAATGCTAAAATAAAATCTACAATTTACATCTATACATACAACAAGTTTAATAATACCACAAAAAAAACACATAAATTGTCCAAATCATACCAACAACAACTAATGAAAACAAGTAAAACCCAATAAATCATCATTCATCATCTTCCTCCTCTTCTTCTTGCTCTTCTTCTTTTTCCTCTTCTTCAAAGTTATCTTGCACATAAGGCGTAAAGCTATGGCATGTAGGAAATTCTATAGTATGATCACCCCTATGATATCTAACCAGGCCTCTTGATTTGCAATATCATGTTGTACTCTCACTTGCTAATAATCATCATTATGAGCATTTCTTTATTCCAAACCACCTATCTGTTCTACATTGCTACAATATCTGATTGTTGAATCATTAACAATTCCATAATATCTTCAAGTAAAATAGAATTAGAAGTAGATGGTCCTACAACTATTGTATAAGGTCTATCGCTACTTACACTTCAAGATCGAACAAATGATTTAAATTTATGAACTGTGGGTTTTCCAATGGGTTTAAGTAGTTGCAAAATTTTCTTCATCCTTATTAAATTCTACTCCCGATTGTTCACTTAAAGTGAAAATCAGGGCAGGACAATCTAAAGCACTAACGGTTCCACTTCTAGCAATACTCTGAGCATTATGCAAAATAAGAGCACCAATATCAACAACTTTTATATGTTGGATGCAAAAATTCAGTACTTCTCTCTCCTTGATTACTTCACTAAAGTGATTAGTTTGAAGTAATTTTATAGAAATAAAGTAATGTCATGCTTTAGATTGCATATTTAACATGGAAGTGGATAAATCAACCTTCCAATTATTCTTAATCTTCCATTCTCCCCTTCCATCAGTAAGATAGGAAATTACTTTATCAAGTGATGAATCAAAAATCACAAATACAAAATACTCACAATGAAATTCATTCCTCAGCTTATTAAGTGCATTGATTCTTTCTCGAGTAAATTCAATAATTTACCTCTAACATAAACATGCTTGTCAGAAGTCACCCGAAGATTAACATAGAATTCTCGAATGATAGGAACAATTGTTACTGTGGTGAAGTAGCAAAAGGCCTCCCAGTTCTAAGCAATTATCAATATTTCAATTTTCCTCACGTGTTTGAGAATGCACTCTCCTGATCAATTTATTTGTACCCGTCATAGTATTGTAATTATATTGAGCCTTCAAATTGATGAATCGTATCACATTAAAATTTCCCGAAGGCTTTCGTCGTTTCACTCGTGGAGTCATTGGAATTTCTAAAAAATTCACAAAAAATCGAAATAAATTCACAATATCATAATTCAAACTCCAAAAGTAGGAATACTTGATAAGAAACTTCTCACCATAGGTTCATTTTAATCTTCTTCAATAAAAACTCAAATTTTCAGATTTACATAATGTAGGAAAAATCCATGGTGAAAAAAGAAATTCTAAGTTAAAGTGAAGCTCTTACTAAGGGAAGATAAAATCCAACACTTTTAAGCCTTCAAATCTCCTCAAATCCAAGAAATGGCAAGCTCTAGGTTGAGTTTCACCCTTACTTTATGATCCCGATCTTATGTGACAATACTACGATGTAGGCAGATATATTCTTAATTTTTCCTCACTTTTATTTCTTACTTTTCAATGGCGCCAAAAATGTGACTTAGAAGCAAATACAAATGAAATTATTATTTTTGAATATGGGATACTATGTAAGTATACGTATCGTGATCAAGTAATATAAGAATTTTTTATTAAGCCCCAAATATCAAACTCACAAGGAGAATTTCAATCTTTAAATGTTAGAACAAATTAAATAACAAATTCTATTATGCAAAGTATTCTTACTCAAACTATAGATGTTATAATAGGAATGAAAGTTTGGTTCTTTTTGATAATTTTTTTTATTTGAAAATAAAGTAAACCACTAACTAAATTTAACTATATATTTGTAAGATGAAGACAATATAAATAAAATATCTTTTTCATTATCATGAATCAGTAACAAGTATAGGAATTGTTGTGCTAATTAGGAGCAATAGTATTCCTTACCCTTACTAGAGATGTTACAAAGAACTTTAGCTAATTTAAAGTTTGAATAGTCTTGAAGACGGACTAGGTAAGGAATATACTAGCTCTCACTCTAGAGTTCCTTCTTCTTCCTCCATCTGAAGGCTAACATTTTATATCAAGACCTAAAACTATAAACCATGTTGGGGGTTTTAGCTTGTCACTCTAAAGTCCTCTAACTCTACACCCTTCAAAGATTATTTCCTGATTTATTTGCACCCAACCATATGAATTATATTCTCATCCATACTATATCCTGTGATTCTTACCATTAGTTGACTGAGAAAATACTATCACGGATCTTACTTGTTCTCACAAAATATATTAACATCTTAATTGGGCAAATCAAGAAGTAAATGGAGTGCAAGGTTTAAAATCATCACAACTTAATCCAACATTAAAGATTAATACTTCACACAACTTCAATCAAACACTTAATCACTTATCATTTTAAGGAAAAAGATAAAGAAAACTACTCAGAATTCATAGAGAAAGCACAACCACATTTATGTTTAGAAGTAGAAATCATGTAAACAAATAAGAAGTCAAAATTAAAAACAAATGTAGTCACAAAAATAAAAACTTATCTCAAATACTCTCCACCAAACTTTTGAAGTTCCTTTGAATCTCTTCTCTTACTTTCTTCTTACAATACTCTAATACTTTCTACTCACACACTACAACTCCTCTCCTTCCTCTCTTTAAAAAGATCCTAATTAATCCATGAGAGAGGATTTGGTGGCATCTAAAGTGGGGCGCGTAGCAGAAAGTCTATCAATCCAATCGAAGTCTTCTTTTATAATTTTCCAAAAGGTTCTTTGGTGTCTCTTCTAAATGTGTCCAAATTTAATGAATCTTTCAAAAGTTGCCTCCTTTCAAAATCCAATTCAATATATTTTCATGTCCATTATCCATTACATACATTTTGCACCCCTTCAAAAATTCATCCAAATTCATTGAATCATCAAGTAACTACCTCAAGCGCTTAAGCGCGAGGTATGTGGTGCTTAGGTGCGGCCTTCTTAGTTTTCCCGGCACTTAAGCGCTAGTTCTGGGCACTTAGGCGCCACAGTTCTTTTGCACACCTTCTTCATTTTTGCTTCAAATTTGATCCTTTTTCACTCCTTTCACCATTTTTCATCCATTTGATTGTGCCTGAAAGAAAAATCACATAAATCCCTTCCTCACATAAATACCTTCCATTAAAGCGCCATATTCTCAAAAAAGGTATAAAAATATGTACATAAATGCTATATAATTTATGTGTATCAGAATCCCCCAAACTTAAAATATTACTTGTCCTCAAGTGACACTCGAATATTTCAAAACCAAAATAAGTAGATTATGCAAATGAGTTTCCTTAGGATATTCTAATTTTTTTATCTAGAAATATAGTAGTCTAATTTAGAAAAAACTTTAGTACATGAGACTAACTTAAAGTTTAGAATCTTTAATGTAAAGAAGTTTGAAAATATGAGTTCCTATCTAGTTCATAAAAATGTGTAAATTCTCCAAATATAGAGTTTAGGCATTCTATCTTCTCCACTTAAAAATTTTTATTAAGAATAATTTTACTTATTATATTATATCTTTAAGCTTAAGAGTTTTTCAAGTCTTAAACTTTAAAAAGATTAGATTTTGAACAAATTTTAGATTAGACACTAATCCTAAAGCTTCTCCTCCCTTTTTCAACTTTCTTTTCTTTTCTTTTTCATTTTCATTTTCTTTTTCTTTTTCTAGTGAGGATTATTATATCTGGATAGATCTTTAATGATTTTAAATTCCACTCCTCCTTTCCTAAAGCAAAGTTTTGATATATGTCCTTTACTTAAAACTATAATAATATTTTTGAAATTATTTTTAATAAAATAAATTTAAGTATTGAAAATAAAAGTATAATTCATCTATATTTAAAAGTATAATCCATCTATATTTTTAAAAAAATACAATTTCTCCTACTAAAGATAGTTGCAAAATATTTATCATTTCTACACTAAAAGTTTTCTACACTAAAAGTTTTTAACTTCTACACTAAAAGTTTTTAACTTTAAGTTTTTCTTAATTACTATAGGTTTGAATTAAATTTTTTACTCATTTCTATATTCAAAATCTTACTTGCCTAATATCATTTCATCTACATAATCATTTTTCTTTTTTTCAAATAAAAATCAAATTTATTCGTAGCACATTTGAGAACAAATAAAATTCAAGTTTTAGAAATTATTTTTCATCCCCCCAACTTAAATTTTTATTAAAATAAAATATTTTAGCATCATATTTAAATATAGGCAAGAATGACAACTTCAAAAAAATAATATGCTTACAGGAATTTTCATACCTTAAATATAGAAATAGAAAAATTATAAATAGGAGTAAAAATTAATTGATTACATTTTAAATTATGTTAACATATTCAGATTCATTGGACTTTTATGCGGTGGAGGATAGCATAAATGGAAACAAACACACTAACAAAAATTCACAACTGCAATAAAAAGAAAATAGCTGGTACTAAATTGAAATTTTTAAACATGAAGTTCTTAAGTGAAAGTTAGCAATACTTTAAATCTTCCTAATATTCAGGATTGAGTTCAACACAAGAAAACAAAATACACTAGGCAATATAGTTAACACAAGCACTACCACACAAAAATATAACTACTCATAATAACATAAATACAACACAATAGTATCTAACAAAACAAAACAAAAATAATAGTAACATTCTAAATAAGTACAACACAAAACAAAGTAACAATTCAATACAACTATACCATATAAAGTTCACAATTTAAAACTAAACTACTCAAATTAATCCTCCTCCTCCTCATTATCATCATCATCATGTCAGCATTATTTCGGGGATGGTTTGGTTGTGGGGTTGCCCGTAAGAAGCTGTCGGTCACCGGAATCGAAATCCCGTTGCCCGCTTTGGAAGGACGTTGAGGTATGAAATCAAACTGACTCCATATTTCTCGTAGTTTAAAATGAAAGAGCACTGTACCTCAAATCCTGTATCTATCCCGAATGATAAACACGAGAATTGAGGATGAGGCTCGATCAAATAAACTAAGGAAAGTATGACGTCCGTTTGGTCTGGAAAACTTTTGTATTTGCTAACAAGTTCCCCCATTTAATATAAATGATTAAATAGGGTTTATATTAAGCTGATTTCGGACATGCTTCCTATAAGGGCAAGCCCCTATAGTTAATTACATCCTAAATGACCAAAGTCACTTAAGAAGACTCTCGATAAAAACCAGGAAATATTATCTTCAGGGAATTTCAAAGAGTAGGACACTTCAACAAAATCAAACGTAGAGGTGTGAAAGGGGATTGGTTCAAATTTGGAACATTTTATTGTAGAATCCAAAGTAAGAAGGACTAGGGGATGTCATGGATCCAGAGGAGAACTCCGGTGACTTCCCAAGCTATCCTAATGTTTGGCTTCAACTT
>NW_018253307.1:19315-19661 GCF_001263595.1 Phalaenopsis equestris
AGCTATGCATTTTCTAAGTTAAGGGTATTTAAATAAATAGAAACAAAACACTATTTATCTATTTAAACAGCGCGTGCTGACTAGATCCTAGGCAGCTCCGAAGGCAAGCATGGCGCGCTCTGGTTGGACGCTGCCGTCCACGTAGCTTGCTGACTCGGCCCGTTGTTTATGTTTCGAAGCGCTGTCTGGCTCGATCTCCCCCATCCATTTGATACACGCTCAATCAAACAGCTCCCCGTCATCATCCCCGATAGAATGTTCTTGTGCCCGTCCACATTAAAACCTTAAGATCTCGGCCTAGACTCAACCAAATCACTTCAGGTTTGATCCTATGGACTCGTTTAAG
>NW_018253307.1:19693-20251 GCF_001263595.1 Phalaenopsis equestris
AACACATCCATATGGTTAAGGTGCCATGAAATCAAGCTTAAGTAAATGGAGGATCAAAACGGGAGGAGGAGGAGGAAGAGTTTTATACCTTTGTTCTGAGAAGGGAAGCTTTCATCAGAGGTACTCGACAAGTTCTTTGGGGTCCAAGGAGGCTAGGGATTAATTCCCTAGTCTTGGTGTAAGGCCTAGGTGTCTAGAGCTATGGTAGAGGCTCTGTGGAAGGGGGATTTGATGGTGCTTTGGATGGGGCTTTGGATTCTTTCACTCTTGTGAAAATGTGGGCACAAATAATTGAATTTTGGTGGAGTGTGGAGGTGTACTGGGCTCTGTCCTGGTTTCCGGCAGGGTTTCGAGCTCATAATTGGGCTCCGACAATGGGAATGGGTGAGGAAAAATGGTTGGAATGCACTGAAGGGATCTTAGGGAAGCTCTGTGTAAAGTTTGGAGAGACCTCTCTAAAGAAAGTTCAGCACACCTCCCATGGCCGTGGGAGGTGAGTTTTTATAAAAATGGCCATGGGGTGGCTCTCAGGGCATAAGCTTGGGTGCATTGTGGTGC
>NW_018253307.1:20261-20862 GCF_001263595.1 Phalaenopsis equestris
GCTGTGGTGGAGTTAATTTGGTGGCCTTAGGATGATTAGGTCACATTTAGTGTATGGGTCCAAGTGGGTGCAAACGATCAAAAATTGGGTTTGGGCTAGGTTAGAAATGTCAATTGACCCAAATAATTGTTTCATTTGGTGTAGATGATCACAAGGAACAACTTTGGTGAAGGATGGAAATGGTTTTGAGTTCAATTGGGGGAGTCAATTTGAAGGAATTTTGAACTTTAATCAATTTGGTCATATTGGGCTAGGCTTGGGTCTAGCTTGGGTTAGCCTTGGGCTAAGTCCAAATTGATTATTTTAAATGGTCAGTAGGGACCTCATGAAGAGTTTTAAACATGAATTGGATGCCAGTTTGGAGGTTAAGACAATCAATTGGGTGAAATTTGGGGACTTAGCCAATTTGGGGCTAAATTTGGGAATTTTGGATTTAAGCAAAATCAAATGGATTTGAGGCTTCACCAATGTTGATTGATGGTTTATTTTGATGTATAGAAATGTTATCAAGATTTTGCCACATCAATTTTGGCCAATTGACTAGGTTATGGGTTCAATTTGGTGAGATTAAGTCATATGGTCAAAATTGGGGTTTTGGCCC
>NW_018253307.1:23719-27867 GCF_001263595.1 Phalaenopsis equestris
TTACAATTATCTTTTATTTGTGTTTTATTTATTGTTGAAAATTTGTCGTTTCGTTCTTTGTTCACTTGAACTCTGAACCATTGCATGGTTCGCAGCTTTCATCCATCGCACAAAAGGGCAATTGACAAAAAGGCACAACTTGAGAGAAATTTCCATTAATCTGCTTCAATAAAGATGCTACAGATCAAACATAGGCTAATGCCTCCAAGAGAGTACAGCATGTAATACATGCTGAAATGCATTGAGAGTCTTTTAAAGATATGAGTACATCATAGACTGATTACATCAGATATATGTCTGCTTGTTAAAAGAAAGCAAGTAAGTCCTCTGCGCTCCAGGATAAGAGTTCCCTTTGCATGTATTTAGAGGTACAACCTTCTCATAGCTCGTACGGAAACAGTTCCTCCAACTCCTGGTCTTGCTGGAATCCATATGGTATCTTACTGTCATCCATCCTGCGGAAGGTCACAGACACCCTACGGTGTCATACTCCTGGTATGCAGTGTTTGGACACGTTTGCACCGTTGCCCTTGAGAACAAGTACTGAACCAACTGGGAGAGGAGTTTCCACAGCTCCTCTGAATTCACCAGGACCGATTACATTGATTTCTTTTCCAAACAAAATATTGCTCTTACTCATGAATGAGACCGTGCAGAAATGCCTCACAAATTCATGATGGTCAATGTGCGGGGCAATATAGTCACCCTCTTCATAAATGTTGATGATGCAACTGTTATGAATGCAAGTGACGGGTAGGATGTTCCACTTGACCATTCTCTTTATCATCCACTTTATCATTGGTGGTAACAGATCCACTTGGTCGTATCTGAGAATCCCAGGCGGATTCCCCTGTCTATCATTTGTAAAATTGTAGCAACATCCGCACTGGAGGGTGATTCTTCCCTTTCCTCGCATCCATTGCTTCGGCTCAGAATATGTTCTTTCCATGAGAAGGCCTGCTTGACCTCTATCTCTAAAATCGAAGATGCAGTCCAAGATGCTTCTTTCATAAGTTTCAGAGAAAACCCTGGTATATAACTCCAGGCCTTCCAATATGTTGATAAAATTTCCTTGAGCCTCTTCAACCTCTTCGTAGAATCTGAATTATCTTTTGTTTACCTTGCTTTTTTTGTAATACTCCACCATATCGGGAGCTGGCAGCTGTCTAGGACGTTCCTTCCTCTGGGCCTCGGCGGGAATCCAAACTGGTGTCGGCCGATCTGGGATATAAGATTCTGCCTCAAGCGGGATGTATGATCCTGGGCTCCATGATGCGCACTGGTCCATCCCCAGTGGGACATACGGTTCATTTGCCACAAAATCTGGAGTCTGAGACTCATTGGTGCTTGCAGTGTATTCTTCTACGATACTGAAACGCTGTAGATGTAGGACATTACAGTCCGGGCATTCTACAAATGCGCCTGTCACTGATGTCTTGGCTGGTGTCTCGACGTTGCATGTTGGGCAACCTCTGCACAAGATATCTGGGACCGGGTGTACATCTGATCAAGAAATCCTGATTCTTCATCTGTAGTACAGAAGTCTCTCTCAGCTTTGGATCGTAGATATGTCCCTCAGGAAAGGGGGTAAGAAAATCGCTTGCATTTCTTTGGCGCTTGCGCTCCTGTCGCAGAAAGGCTCTCTGTTTCTTCCGTCTTGCGTTTTTGTGTTGTGTTCTGCGGAGTGGGGTGTTTGGCAGTTATTCACTGTGGGCAGCTATTAAGCCCCTTGCTGGAGTAGCTATCATGGAGGGCAGTCGGCTGGGCCCCTTCATCGGATCTTGTTCCGTTATCACGTTTTTACCCTTACGTGGCATGTCATCTTGAGTGGTCACCATCAACAGTGAGGGTAGTCCCTTCTTTTCTTCATTGCTGACTATGCCCATTAGAGGACCGTAATAGTCCATATCAATCTGGTTGAAATCCATGTCGAAATCTATGACACCTCCTTGTGGCGCCATCTCTTCATTTAGTGCGAGGTTCCAGCCATCCTGGAAGGCAAAGATCAGCCTCTGTCCTGACATTTTTTCTGCAGACGACAGAAAGAAACATCAGTGGGCCAAAGTTTGGCATGAACAAGAACAAAACAGAGTACCCATTAAAGTAAATTTTAGTTTATTTTGGTGAAAAGGATTACTCATTTATGTGTAAGTTTTGTTTTAATTTAATGAAATTTTTAAATCCAAAAGTAGAAAAGAGAACGTGTGAAGCTCAAAAATTTTCTGAAAATTTTCATTATATAAGAGATTAATTACAAAATTTGGACCCGATCGTAGACATATGGTCATATAGATAACCCTAAAAACAATCAAGGTTTCAAAGTTTCAAAGCAAGCAAAGGCAAGCGGAGGCAGATGACATCAGGCTGTGTAATAGGTTTTCAGGTAACATCCATTTATCGGTAACATGGGTCTTTCGCCCCGGAAGTCCACTAACTAGTAGGCTCCTCCTGTATAAACCTTCTCAACGACAAATGGTCCCTCCCAAGTTGGCTCTAATTTGCCACCTATTTTGAGGTGAGCAAGAATAGGTCTTTTGAGCACGAGTACGCCGTCACCAATTTTAAATGTCCGTGGGTGGACCAATTTTTCATGGGCTTGTACCATCTTTATCTAGTAGAGCTCCAAATGTTGTTGTGCTTCCAATCATTTTCCCTCGAGACTCTCTAGTTCTTCAAGCCTGAGTTTGTACTTTCTTCCGTTGTTAGTTGGTTGGCAACGGCGATTCTGAGAGATGGTGTCCGGATCTCTAGCGGCAGCACGGCCTCGGTCCCGTACATGAGCATATAAGGTGTACACTGAGTGGGAGTCCTGAAAGTCATCTGGTAGGCCCACAAGACTTCTAACAACTTGTTATGCCAATCCCTTTTATTTTCATCCAGTGTTTTCTTCAAAATTTGTACCGGTGTTTTGTTGAAGGCTTCAGCCAGACCATTTGCTCGGGGATAGTAAACTATAGAGTATCTCCAATCTTTCCCATGTCTTCTTACAAAATTGTTGATCTTTGTGCTCTTAAAAGTTGTCCCATTGTCAGAGATTATTCTTCGAGTTTCTCCGAAACGGTAGACGATTTGGCTTTTGAAAAATTGAAGGACGTACTGTGTCGTAACCTCACGTAACAGTACTGCCTCTGCCAACTTGGAGAAGTAATCTGTAGCGGCAAGTATTAATCTGTGTCCTTTAGAAGATGGAGGGTCTATTGAACCTATTATGTCTGTGCCCCAACACTCGAATGGCCACGAGGCAACAGTTGGGTGTAGCACATTCGGAGGTTCCCCATGCACTTGGCATTGGTGACATCTTCTGGCGGTATCCACACAATCGGACATCATTGCTGGCCAATAAAATCTGAGTCTTTTAATCTTCATTTTCATTTTTTGGTCCCGACTGGTGAGCGCCACATAATCCGACATGTACTTCTTTGACAATATTCTATGCCTCGGCTCTGCTTAAACACTGTAGCCTCATTCATTCAAATGATCTTCTATAGAGAACATTTCCCTCCAAGGCGTAAGACATGGCCCTTCTTGTGATGTGGTGTGCCTCAGACTTGTCTTCTGGCAGCTTTCCAGTATGCAAATATTCTATTAATGGCTTGCACCAATCTTCGTTAATGCCTGCAACTGCATTTATGGTTTCTTCTTTTCCAAGCTTGTGTAGAGTTTTGAAGTCGCTTCGAGACAAGACTCGTCTTCCTTTCACCGTGACTTCAATGGAATCCTCCGGGCGACACGCCATTTTGTTAGCGAGTTTTGCTAAAGCGTCGACATGAGCATTATCTCCCCGAGGAATCCGGTAGAAAGCTTATAGACAAGACTCGTCTTCCTTGCACCATGACTTCAATGGAATCCTCCGGGGGACACGCCATTTTCTTAGTGAGTTTTGCTAAAGCATCAGCATGAGCATTATCTCCCCGAGGAACGAGGAATCTGGTATCTCCCCGAGGAATCTGGTAGAAAGTAACCTCAGGAACCTGCTCCAGGAGCTTCGTCGCTTACAGATGGTATTCTGCTAATATTGGTTTTAGAATTTTGTATTGTCCGGAGACTTGCTGTTGGATGATGAGTTGTGAGTCTCCATAGATGGTAATATCCTTTATATCGATCGATATTGTGAATTCCAATCCTGTGATTAAGGCTTCATATTCTGC
>NW_018253308.1:0-521 GCF_001263595.1 Phalaenopsis equestris
GGGAGGGTAAAAAAGGGAGGGAAGGTTGGAAGGAGCGTGTGGTAAAGTTAACGAGAGCATGTGATAGAGGAAAATAGAGCTAGAGAATATGAGCAAAAGAAAATTTTGAGAGACAGAAGAGAGAAAGAGCCAGATAAACTGAGAGAGAGGGCAAGCAAGTGAAAAGATAGAGAGGGAGAGAAAGAACAAGCAAGAGGTAAAGCAAGAAAGAGGAGAGAGAGATAAGAGAAAATAAGAGAGATAGAGGGAGGGCGGAGGAAGGAAAAAAGGAGTGAGAAAGAGAAAGAGAAAGTGCGAGAGAGCGATAATGAGTTAGGAAAGAAAGAGAGAGAGAAAGAGGATGAGATAGGAAAGACATAGAGAGAAATAGAGTGAGGGAAGGGGAAGGGAGAGAGGGAGAGAGAGAAGGAAATTGAGAGAGTGAGAGAGAGAGAGCAATAAATAGTGGGAAGGAGAGAGATAAAGGGTGGGAGGTAGGTAGAGGGATAGAGAGAGCATGAAAGGTATAAAGAGAGAGAGAG
>NW_018253308.1:971-1185 GCF_001263595.1 Phalaenopsis equestris
AAAGAAAGAGTGAGAGAGAGGGTGGGAGCCAGAAAGAGGGAGGTTAAGAAAGGAGTGAGGGATAAAGGGAGAGGAAGTGAGGGAGAGGGAGAGAGGGATAAAGTGTGTGAGAGAGAGAGAACGTAGAGAGACAAGAGTTTGAGAGAGAGTGAGAGAAGAGAGGGGAGCGAGAGAGAAAGAGCGGGAGAGAAAAAGAGCGGGAGAGAAAAAGAAG
>NW_018253308.1:1239-2701 GCF_001263595.1 Phalaenopsis equestris
GTGATGGTGAGGGAGTAAAGAAGTAAAGAGAAAAGAGATTGAGAGAAGTGAGAAATTGAGAAAGAGAGAAAGCGGGAGGGAGAGAGAGTGTGGGAGGGAGACAAAGAGATAGAGGATGAGAGGAGGGTGTAGGGGGAAAGAGAAGATTGAGAGAGAATAGATGAGGGAGAAGAGAGATTAGAATAGAGTAAGCAAATCAGAGAGACAAAATAAAGAAGAGAAATGGGAGAGGGAGAGAGGTAGAGAATGGAGGGTAGAGAGAGAACATGAAAGAGAAAGTGTGAGAGAGGATGACACAGAGCGGGAAAGAGAAAGAAGATATTTATATATATATATATAGATATGTATATAAGGGGAGATATAAGGAAAGAAACATATACAATGGAAGAGGAATAGAGGGAGAGCGAGGAAAAGAGGTAGGGAAGGGGAGAGAGTGGGATGAATAACGAACAACAGAGCACATGGAAGAGGAAGTGTGAGAGTGAGGGAGGGAACGAGCGATAGTGAGGGAGAAAGAGAGTGATCAAGAGAGTGAGGAAGAAAGCATGAAAGGGGAAGATAGAGAATTGTGATAGAGAAGAGAGAGAATATGGATGGTGAAAGTTAATAAGGTTGGAACGGAGAGGGAAAAATCGCAAGACAAAAAGAGCAGGCATAAGATTGAGAGGGAAATAGATTAAGAGATATTGAGAGAGAGAAAGAGAGAAAGGTAGTTAAAGTTAAGAAAATAGTATATATGAGGATGAATAAAAAGAAAATCAAGAAGAGAGGGAGCATGGAAGGGAGAAAGAGAGGAAAAGTGAGGGAGGGCGATAGAGTTAAGAGAGAAGAGTGTTGAGAGAGAAAAGACTAATAGAAGGAATAATGAGAGTGAGATCAAGGCAGAGAGGGACTGAGAGGGAGTGAAAGAGCGAGAGAGAAAGAGATAGTTAAGTGATGAGATGGAGAGAATGAGACCATAAGAGAAAGGTTGAGATTGGCAGTGATAGATTGAGGGAGAACATTATAGAGAAATAAGGGATAGATGAGGATAGAGAGTGAGAACGGTTGAGAGAGAATGAGATATGAATGGTGAGAGAGATCAAACTAAGAGAGGGAGGGTTAGAAAGTGAGAAAAATTCTGGGAGATAGAGAAAGCTTAAGGGAGGGAGGGTAAGAGAGATAAAGAGAGGGAGAGGAGACAAAGGGAGGAAGAGACTTAAGGAGAGAAGTATAGAGAGGGAGGGAGGGAGGGAAGGAGGGAGGGAGTGGGAGAGAGGGAGTGTGAAGTTGAGCATGTGAGAGAGATCAAGCAACATATTCAGAGAAAGAGAAATAGAGAGGACAAGAAAGTATGACTGAGAGTAGAGAAGATAGGGAGAGAGAGAAAGACAGATAACAAGAAGGTGTGAGAGAAAGCTAGGAAGAAGGAAAGAGAAAGGTGAGAGAGAGGGAAAGGGAAAGAGAGAAATTTGGTGATGGA
>NW_018253308.1:6302-7176 GCF_001263595.1 Phalaenopsis equestris
TATGGATGGTGAAAGTTAATAAGGTTGGAACGGAGAGGGATAGAACGCAAGACAAAAAGAGCAGGCATAAGATTGAGAGGGAAATAGATTAAGAGATATTGAGAGAGAGAAAAAGAGAAAGGTAGTTAAAGTTAATAAAATAGTATAGATGAGGATGAATAAGAAGAAAATCAAGAAGAGAGGGAGCATGGAAGGGAGAAAGAGAGAAAAAGTGAGGGAGGGCGATAGAGTGAAGAGAGAAGAGCGTTGAGAGAGAAAAGACTAATAGAAGGAATAATAAGAGTGAGATCAAGGCAGAGAGGGACAGAGAGGGAGTGAAAAAGTGAGAGAGAAAGAGATAGTTAAGTGATGAGATAGAGAGAATGGGACCATAAGAGAAAGGTTCAGATTGGCAGTGAGAGATTGAGGGAGAACATTATAGAGAAATAAGGGACAGATGAGGAGAGAGAGTGAGAACGGTCGAGAGAGAATGAGATAAGAATGGTGAGAGAGCTCAAACAAAGAGAGGGAGGGTTAGAAAGTGAGAAAAATTCTGGGAGATAGAGAAAGCTTAAGAGAGGGAGAGTAAGAAGGATAAAGAGAGGGAGAGGAGACAAAGGGAGGAAGAGACTTAAGGAGAGAAGTATAGAGAGGGAGGGAGGGAGGGAAGGAGGGAGGGAGTGGGAGAGAGGGAGTGTGAAGTTGAGCATGTGAGAGAGATCAAGCAACATATTCAGAGAAAGAGAAATAGAGAGGACAAGAAAGTATGACTGAGAGTAGAGAAGATAGGGAGAGAGAGAAAGACAGATAACAAGAAGGTGTGAGAGAAAGCTAGGAAGAAGGAAAGAGAAAGGTGAGAGAGAGGGAAAGGGAAAGAGAGAAATTTGGTGATGGA
>NW_018253308.1:8071-9190 GCF_001263595.1 Phalaenopsis equestris
TGAAAGAGATGGAGGGTACGAGAGAGATAAAGTAAGAGAGAGTAATAGAGAGAAGAGGGATAAAGTGAAAGTGAAGAGGGAAAGAAGGGGCGTGAGAGAGAGAAAGTGAGAAAGAGAAGCTATAGGGAGATAAGTGAGAGTGAGAATAATGAGGATAGTGAGATAAAGAGAGAGACAAAGGAGAGGAATGGAGAGAGGGAGCTTGAGAAAGGGAATAAGAGAGAAGGATGTGCGAGAGGAAGAACTTGAGAAAATAGAAATAGAGAAAATAGCATGAAAGAGAGAGTGTGAGAGAACCAAGCAAAGATTAGAAAGAGAAGAGAGAGTGATAAAATGATAAGAGTGAGAGAAAGAGAGAGAGGAGGATACAAGGAGAGAGAGAAGGGATAAAGAGAGAGAGATAGAGGAAAAGAGGAAAAGAGACAGTGAGAGAAATGTGGGAGTGAGAAATATGAGAGTCCATGGTAGAGGGAGAGACGCTCACTCATCTCTAAGATAGAGAGAGAGAGAGAGTGGAAGGTGAGATAGAGTTGGAGAGAGAGTGAGTGAGAGAAATAACGAGTGAGAGAGCGAGTGGGAGGGTAACAAAGGGAGGGAAGGTTGGAATGAGGGTGTGGTAAAGATAATGAGAGCATGTGAGAGAGGAAAATAGAGCTAGAGAATATGAGCAAAAGAAAATTTTGAGAGAGAGAATAGAGAAAGAGCCAGATAAACCGAGAGAGAGGACAAGCAAATGAAAAGATAGAGAAAGAGAGAAAGAACGAGCAAGAGGTAGAGCAAGAAAACGGAGAGAAAGATAAGAGAAAAAAAGAGAGATCGAAAGAGAGCGGAGGAAAGAAAAAAGGAGTGAGAAAGAAAGAGAAAGAGAAAGTGCTAGAGAGCGATAATGAGTTAGGAAAGAAAGAGAGACATTGAAAGAGGATGAGATAGTAAAGACAGAGAGAGAAATAGAGAGAGGGAAGGGGAAGGGAGAGAGGGTCGGTTGGTGAGAGAGTGAAAGAGAGTAGAGAAGAATTACAGAAGGAGAGAGGGAGAAAGAGAAGGAAATTGAGAGAGCGAGAGAGAGAGCAATAAATAGTGGGAAGAGAGAGATAAAGGGTGGGAGGTAGGTAGAGGGAT
>NW_018253309.1:0-379 GCF_001263595.1 Phalaenopsis equestris
GTTATTGTATTTTATTTTGTGTGTGTTTAGTTTTTATTTTAATTTATATTAGTGTATGTGTAGTTCAGGTTCTGACGGACTAGTGCCCTACGATTCTGAATTAGAGAGAACTGTTAGAAAAATCTGAAAAAAACCAAAAAAATTAAAAATCTTGAAAAATCCAAAAAAATTATAGATATGGAAAACAAAAATTATCAAAATGCTAAAATTCATCAAGAGTTTAGACCTTTAAGAGATTATGCCAACTCTACTATAGATGAACTTCATTATAGAATTCAAAAACCTACTGTAGTGGCTAATTCATTTGAGCTTAAACCTGCTATTATCCAAATGGTATCAAATAATCAGTTTAGGGGATCACCGTGAAGATCCAAATTTA
>NW_018253309.1:389-7399 GCF_001263595.1 Phalaenopsis equestris
CTAAAATTATGTGCTACATTTAAATACGATGGTATATCAGATGATGTCATAAGACTTAGGTTATTTCCTTTCTCATTGAGGGATAAAGCTAAGATGTGGTTGATTTCGTTAGCATCTGGATCTATCAGAACTTGGGGTGATTTAGCACAAAAATTCCTTCTAAATATTTTCCACCATCAAAAACTGCAAAGCTTAGAAATGATATTACATCTTTTAATCAGTTTAAGGGGTGAATCCTAAGAAAGTAGCTAATATTCATGAAACTGATGCATTTACTATGTTTGCAAATAAATTTGCTGCAATTTCAAGGAAGTTATACTAAATTGGAATGAATTTTTCTCAACCAATTTCCATGATTGAAGAGAATTCATTAGGCCAAATGGTAGATTCTCAAGCATTATTAGAAACTTTGATTTTCATAAATAATAAGCAGAATAACCCATATCCAAATCATTATAACTCAAGTTGGAAGAACCATCCCAACTTTAACTGGAATAACAATTCAGGTGGTAATAATCAACAATGGGGAAACAACTAAAGAAACCCATTGAGAAACTAGAACAACCAAAGGAATAATAATTATAGATCTACTTATCCTCCAGGTTTCAACAGTAATACACAGTTTAAGGAGAAGAAGTTGCCTATAGAAGAAGTGGTGTCCAACATGCCCAAATTGACCAAATTTCAAAAATCCCTCAAATTGACCTACCAATTAAACTCAAAATCACTTCAACCCTTCACCAAAAATCTTCATAAAAATCATATACACAATGTTGATCAATCAATTGGGTCCATTGACATGGCTAACCTAGCCCAAACCAAAGCTTTAATCACTTGACCCACATTGAACCCATGCATTAAAGATGGCCTAACCACCTTAAAGCAATCAAATTAACTCCACCTCAGCCATTGGTTAGACCCTAAGACTAAGCCAAAACCAATCTAACCCAAGCTAGATGAGCCATGGACCAAAATTCCCCCAAATTAAGGGATCTTATTTTCAAAAATACACATGCTTAAGATACCCTTACCAAAACTAAACCCCATTGCATTAAATTGCTTTGACAGATTCTCCTGGATGCCCTGAGCACCTAGCCACCTCCCCCTGTCATGGCCGACTGGCCTAGTTACTGGAGAATCTCAAAACCAAGAGCCACCCTCATGGAACTTTACCCAAATCAAACCTAGTGGCCAGCTCAGCCAAATTAAATTGTGCAGTTCCTCTGCCCTCCACCTAAGCAGCACAATGCACCACCTAATTGGCCATGACAGCCATTTTTATAAATAGCACCTCCCATGGCCATGAGGAGTAGTGCCAAAAATTTCTTAGAGAGACCTCTCCAAACTGACCACAGAGCTTCCTTAAGATCCCCTCAGTGCATTCCAACTGTCTTCCCTCATCAATTTCCAATGTCGGAGTTCAATTTTGAGCTCAAAATCTTGCCGAAAACCAAGACAGAGCCCAATACACCTCCACAGTCCACCAAACTCAAACTAACTTCTCCCACACCTTCACAACATTGAAAGAAGCTCAAGCCCCATCAAATTCCCCTTTCACAGAGCCTCTACCATAGCTATAGACCAACACCCAAATTCGGCCGTGATCAAAATCATACCTAGGCCATACGCCAAGACCAGAGAATCAATCCCTAACCTCTTTGGATCACAATGAACGTGCCAAGACTCTATGATCGAAGCTTCACTTCTCAGAGCAAAGGTATAAAATCTCTCCCCCTTTCGAGCCTCTTTTGATTCTCCATTTTCTTAGAGTTAATTTGATGGCTTGATCACCTTATGGATGTGATCATCTAGTCTAGACGAGCATTTTAAAAAAAATTCATCCAATTTTGTTAAGAAATGAGAGAGATCTTAAGGCTAGAAGATGGACGGTTCTTGGGCTAGGCTATCAGGGACAATGACGGAGCGTCGTCTGATTGTGTGTGTATCGGATGGACGGTTAAGATGAAGTCGGACAGTGCTTCCTTACACAAACAGTGGGATGTGTGGCTGCTTATGTGGATGGCGGAGACAAATGGGAGTGCGCCGCGTGGAGTTTGGAGCTGCCTAGGATCTACATGGCGCCACGCTGTTTAAATAGATAAATAGGGGATTTAAAAAATCAAAAAATGACCCCTAACTTTAAAAATCCATATCTTGGTGTAGAAAATCATAAAAATAAAATAAAAATAACCTATTGCTCAGTGAACAGAGGAGAACAATGTGGAAATGATTTGGAGTCCATTTGAGGCATATTTTTATATTTAATTAATTAAATACTTATTTGGATGTTTTTATTCTCCATGCATGTAGTGATATCACCATGGCTTGAAATTTTAGCATGTTGTTGCCTCTATCTTAGAGAACATTCCTTGATTTTTCCAAAGTCAGAGGAGGGCCTTAGACAGAGAAACATATTGTTCAAGTTTATGTGCATTATTTGCTTAAAATAATCATGGAAATTACCATGTTGCTCAGAAGAATCCAGCAAAATTTTGGAAGGTTTATGATGACCAGAGAGCCTTTAAAAAAAATTATCATGAGCCAAGTCATTCCAAATACACCTAATCTTTACAAACCCAAAATCACTAAGATAATTAATTTTGAAAAATACAAACAACAAAATAACTTGATTTTTTATCCTCACTATTGTTTAGGATGCAGAAAACTCACCATAAAAATTTCAAAGCATTTTGAGTTCCTTTGGTAAGTTAAGTTGATTTTTAAAGATAAATAACATTTTGGCACAAAAATAATTTTTAAAAATCAAAATATAACTTGAAAAATTATAAACTGGGTTTTTTGAGTTCTCTGTGATCAGGGGTATTTTCTAAAAATAAAATTGAGTATAAAATAAAAACTTGATTCTTAACCTATTTTAAATATTTAAATGATTAAAAATCTATAAAAATCACAAAAATAATAATAAAATTCATGGAAATGTTCTAAATTTCTTCTTAAGCACTTAGGAATAATTAGAATATTTTTCTTGATTTTCTAAATAAAGATACTGAATTTTAAAGCTTATAAATAATTTTTAAAGGCTAAAAATGGGTTTTCACTAAAAATAATTCCAATAAGTCAAATAAAACTTAGAAAAACATAAAATTTTCTCCTCTAAGTTCTCTAACCTTAGGAAGATTTCTCAAAAATATAAAACTTAATTTTCCCCATTTAAAATATTTTACATTTAATAAAAGCCCCAAAACTTAAAATAATTGTAAAAATTCAAATAAAATTTAAAAAATCATGAAATTTAGTCCAAAGGCTTCTCTCTTCTAGTTCTACCTCAAGTAAAAATTTCAAGGGATCAGGATTTAACTTGGTCAAGTTAGGAATTTTCTTTGAAGAATCCTATTTTTGCATGAAAATAATTATATAAATTAAATTAAAAGTCAAACTATTATAAAAAGTGTTTTTTTTAGTTCCTTGTGACCAGAGACACTTAAGAAAGATAAAATAGAAATTAGAATAAATATTTGATTTTTAAGGTATATTTTAAACATTAAATAATTAAAATAATTAAAAAAATGATAAAAATCACTAAAATTAAAAAAGGCATCAAAATGTCACAATTGGTTTGTTGATCACTCGGGAGCAATTAAAATATTTTTTTCATAATTTTCTAAATAAAGTTATAAATTTTTAAGGGCTTAAATATGAATTTTTTATAATTTTGCACTAAAATAATTACAATAAATAAAATATAAATAAAAAAATATCGATTTTGTTTCTTTGGGTTCTATGGACTCATAGACACTTAGTAAAAATATAAAAATTAATTTTCAACTTAAGTAATATTTAATATTTAATTAATACTCAAAATCATTAAATAAATTTAATAATTAAACTAAAACTCTAAAAATCATGCATATAGGTCTTAGTGGTCTTCTGTTCTAGTTGAACCTTCAATAATTTTCCTAAGGACAAATAGTTTGTTTTGTTTGATTAAAAACACTACATGACCAATTTGGACCAAAATTTGGTTAAGTGTTCCAATAACACTAACTTGCCTCTTTAAGGGTCTTCACCCACATAAAATAAGACCAAAATGAACTCAAGATAATTTCAGGGACTGTAAAATGTCTAGGGTATTACCCGAAGCTTTTTCATGGACATCTGGACTTATTATGATTTGTTTAATAGAATCATCCTCATAATTTGGAACCACCAAGATTTGATATAGGATTTGGTAGACACACCTCAAACTTATATTTTCTACTTTCCTTATGAGTATGTTTTGGTTCCTGCAAAATTATATATGCATGCTTCGCAAGTACTAAACTTTCAGGTGAAGGAACGAGAAGGCTCGACATATACACTTTTACAGTTTACAATACCTTCTTTCCTTATACCTTCTATACTGTACTTTTTACTTATAAACTTGCATGCTAAATAACGATGTCACCCTGCATGTAAAAACTAAAACCTTTAGGATAGCCACAAAACTGAGACCAAAACTAAAATTAAAATAAATCAAGATAAAAATTCACCGCCACAACATTTAAAATATAAAGCAACTTAAAATTTATTCACAAACATCACAAAATAAAAATCGCAACTAAATTAAGACGTCTCTATTGAATGATTGGGAATCCCTTGGAGGAGGTAACCTACGATTGCCAAGGAGATTTCTCACTGTCTAAATGAAAGTACGAAATTCATTAAGTTGAGTTTGGTAAATTCATTTGGACTAAGTGAATTCGAAAGAAAAAAGTGGTACAATAACGAGGGAACCGTAGGATCTTAACTGGTATCGACTTTATTATGCCCCCATAATAATTAAGGAACATAGCCATAAGGACATCTGATTTGACATCATAACTTAACACATTAGAAAACTTAAACTCATCACGACATGGAGCTTGGAGCTAGCATGGTGGGCGGCACGGCCATCTTCAACAGTAAAACTTGCCTTCCTCAGTTAAACTAATCTTCTTTCCTTAAATATAAATAACAAATCCATAAGACTTTGAGTTTGCTTGCTTATGCAACGTAAATCCTCATCTTATCTTTAGGTTTTTGTATAGCCCTAATATACAATATAAGCCCTAACTCATCTTATGATTCCGAGGTTTTCATCCGTCACAACCTAAACCCTCACATCTTCCAGGCTATTTATGTGATCGTTTCACATGAATGTAAAACCTAACAAATAAAATTGACAGGATGAAACACCTAAACATTTCCCTCAGAAATGAAGCCAAACCTTAGGATAGCTTGGGAAGTCACCGGGGTTCTCCTCTGGATCTCCTCTAGTTCTTCTTTCTTTGGTCTCTACAATAAGATATTCCAAATTCTAACCAATCCCCTTTCACACCTCTACATCTGATCTCATTGAAATGTCCTACCCTTTGAAACTCCTTGAAGATAATATTTCCTATTTTTTTATCGAGAGTCTTCTTAGGTGACTTTGGTGATTTAAGATGTAATTAACTATAGGGGCTTGCCCTTATAGGAAGCATGTCCGAACCTAGCTTAATATAAACCCTATTTAATTCTTTATATTAAATAGGAGAACTTATCGGCAAATATAAAAGTTTCGCGAACCAAACGGAAGTGTATTCTTTAGGAGCAATAATAGGAGCAATAATATTCTTTACCCTTACTAGAGATGCAATCAAAAACATTTGCTAGAGATGCAGGGAAGATACTAGGTCTCACTCTAGAGTTCCCTCAATTCCCTCCACCTGGGGGTTATTTCTCCTAATCCAAATCTTTTAAATATTGATAATGACATAAGATTAATGCTTGAACCTAAATCACATAAAACTTTCCCATAAAATCTGTCTCCTATTGCACATGGAATTGTGAAGCTATCAGGATCTTTAAGCTTTTCAGGAAGCTTTTTTTGGAATTATAGCACTGTACTCCTCACTAAGTGCAACAGTCTCATTATCTTCAAACTTCCTTTTTCTATTGAGAATATCCTTCATAAACTTTGCATAGTTTGGTATTTGCTCTAAGGCTTCAATAAATGAAATATTAATTGTAATCTTCTTAAATATTTCCAAAAATTTTGAAAATTGCTTATCCAACTTCTGCTGGCGAAGTCTCTAAGGAAATGAAGGTGGTGGTTTTTCCAAATCAATTTTTAGTGAAGAAATAGGTCTTTCAGAATCTTTTGGAGAGTCCTCTTCTGATTTTCAATTTCTTCTCTCTCTACTTCAATTTCTTTTTGAACCCTACCTTCCAACTCTCTTCTGCTTCTAAGTTAAAAGGCTTTTACTTTCTTTTTATTATGATCTTTCGGATTTGATTCAGTATTACTAGGAAGCATTCTTTGGGATCTATTACTTAATGAATTTACTATTTATTCAAGTTGATTCTCAATACTTCTAATTATAGCTCTTTGAATTTGTAATTGATTTCTCATTTGTAACACCACTTCTTCTATAGACAACTTCTTCTCCTAAATTATGTATTACTGTTGAAACCTGGAGGATAAGTAGATCTATAATTATTATTCCCTTTATTGTTCTAGTTTCTCAATGGGTTTACTTGGTTGTTCCCCCATTGCTGATTATTACCACCCAAATTGTTATTGCATTTAAAGTTGGGATGATTTTTCCAATCTGGGTTATAATAATTTGAATATGGGTTTGTCGGCGCAATTTTTGGTTTGAAGGAGTTGCCCGTAAGAAGCTGTCGGGCACCGGAAAATCGAAATACCGTCACCCGCTTCGGAAGGACATTTTAATTTACAAATATATTTTGTTTTAGAAAAATATGAAATCAAACCGACGCCATATTTTTCATAGTTTAAATGAAAGAGCGTTGTACCTCAAATCCTGTATCTATCCTGAAGGATAAACACAAGACTTGACGATGAGGCTAGATTAAATAAACTAAGGAATACATGACATTAGTTTTGTCTGCGAAACCTTTATATTTGCCGACAAGTTCTCCTATTTAATATAAAGAATTAAATAGGGTTTATATTAAGCTAGGTTCGAACATGCATCCTATAAAAGTAATACCCTATAGTTAATTACATCTTAAATGACCAAAGT
>NW_018253310.1:0-8510 GCF_001263595.1 Phalaenopsis equestris
CTAGACCTCAACCAAAAGTGAGGTCAACAACTGTGATTATATTTTTCATCTCCCTGTAACTTGACTAAAATGTGGTAGGTGGACACCGCGACTCTGAAGTGATTTAGTAGTGGGCGACCAAAAATGGCATTGCAGGTTATGAGTGAATCCATGATTAAGAAATCTTATGTCTCCATGAACTACTTCTCTCCTTTGCCTTAGGTGACCACAAATGGCATTACACTCAACACCTTTTTACTTTCATCTGAAAAACCAAAAAGTGGGCCTCCCAACTCTACCAACCAATCATCTCAAAGATTAAGCTTATCGAACATTGACTTAATCATAATGTTCATGGAGCTATCAGTGTCGATGAGGATACTCCCAACTTGAAACATACTAATTATCCCCGTAACGACTATAACATTATTTTAGGGATTTCCCCATTAAGGAAGATTGTTATCTGTGAATGTGATGAGAGAAAAACCGCCTCTCCTTAGCATTGATGCAAGGTTGCACAACTCGCCCATCCTGGTCCTCTTATGGAAGCTCCACCGGGGACATCTATTCCTTCGAGGATAGACAAGACTTTCCTATCAACATGGAAGATATTCGTCCAAACGGGTTCAAGCAGGGCCATTAGCACTAGCGCCTTGTCATGTCTTTGACCCGAATACCTAGGCCACGAACTCCTTTAGCTTATCTGTCTTGATCAAATCCTCAATGAGATTACAAAGTGCTTACTCCATTTCATGGTTGTGATCCTGATGATACTTACAATATTTCCTCGCATCTCGGAGAAAACCTTCGGCTCTCACCAACGCGGTCCTTAAAATAGTCTAAATGGAGTCTGCAATTTCTTTCATTAACACCTTCAAAGGGGTAGCTCGAAAGCCCTCAAAATTTTTGTATGGTTGTTTAAAACGTTGTGCCGACATCTTATATTACTGAACTGGTCCTGGGTCCTGATTCATTACCTATTCACCGTGTTGGTTGTACCGCTCAGTCCTTCTATTATCATGAGAGGATTGAACATCTTCAAAATGGCGTCAGACATGTAGTAAATGTTCCTCCCTCGATTTTGGTCTCGCCGTCGTGTGGAGCTCTCTTATGAGCATGAAACCCTTCCGGTTCTCGCTTGGGGGCACTCTCCTCCGCTAGCATGTGTTTGTTAGCTCTCTCTAACTGCTCGACCAAATCTTGGGGTTCGTAATACTGAGGATGTAGATAAACATCTTAGACATCAAGGCTTGAGTCAAGTCGACTATGACTGCATCAAATTTGAGGTCTTTCACCTCCAACATCTCCCTCTGTAAGCATGTAATGAATGTTTGTAGACTCTCGTGCTTACCTTGCTTGAGTTTCCACAAAGATTGCACACTCTTGGTGAGTTTCCAGGCACTGGTGAACTACACTAAAAACAACCTCTCAAAATCAGCAAAGTTATTGATGCTCCTGACCAGAAGCACATAGAAACACTTCAAGGTTGATGACCTCAAAATGGTGAAAAACAGAAGACACTTGAATGCGTTAAAGATTTTGAGCAAGCATACAACCGACTCAAATGCAGTGATATGGTCGATGGGGTCTGATCGCCCACTAAAAGCTTCCAAGGCCAACAATTTGAATATGTTTGAAGGCTCCACTCCAGTCACCTAGAGGAAGAAAGGATTCTCCAGCTGATGTGGCACCTTAGTCAACAGTTGAACGCGTTGCCTTTCCACATATGTGGATTCTTCACTCTCTTGATACAGTGAGTCGCCGACCCCCTCCGGACACTTATTTGCCCTTATATCGTTGTGCACCAATGCCATCTCCTGTGGCTGATCCTATTCTTGTGGGGCTTAATTTACAGCCAAGACTATGATGACCCTTAAGAGTTCAATGATCTGGCTCGATACATGCTCCATGATCTGAGTTCTCATCTCATGCATTCTTCTCTGCGTACGTTTCTTGATGTTGTCTCGTGGGGGAACTACGTTGGCTACTACTCTTTAGTCGCTCCATTCTCTCTATGATTGTTATTTTTTTTCTTATTGGCGACATGACTCCATACTCACCTCACCTTTTATAATATTGAATCCAAATATGTCCTGGAGACATGTCCAAGGAATAAAGCGTTGGAGAATGAGATAAAGAGAGGGAGATAGGGGAGAAATAATATAGTAATAAACAATAAATTTGTGTCACCTTTATTTATGATATGGACCGCATTTTTTCAGGAACAGGACATTGCATAATTGCATACTATACCCCTAAAGCATGAAGGTATTACGAGGGAATTTCAATCCATACATAAAAATGACTTGTGGGACCCATGAATTTGATCGGGCGGCCGTCAGATCGGTTGACCATTATGACCATTAAGCCGAGTGGCCATGGCCTCGTGAGACAATCAAGTCAGGTGACCACGAGGTAGGGCTACGATTAGGCTGGGTAGCTATGAGGCTCGATGGCCGTTAATATGGGCGGCTAGGAGGACAGACGGTAACTTGCTAAGGGTCACATCGACCATTATGAAACCTGAGGATCCACTTCTCTTTCACATCACATCGACCATTACGGGACCAGAGGATCCGCTTCTCTTTCCCGATCTATCCTGCTTGGAAAGCGACACTCATTCGAGTGGATCTCGTCAGATGAAATTTTCAGGGATGATCTTCCAATTATCCATCTGAGGCTCGTCATCTTTCTGATATGCGAGACTGATCATCTGAGCATGTGAACACGAGTAGTCCTTGGTATGCCACGTCACCTCTTTTGTCATCCACAAAATATCTTGAAGATTCATGCTGACACGGTTTTTGATATACAACTTGTAAATCTTCCTAAATTGTAAAGCTTCCAAAATTCTAAAGTTTTTTTTCATGCAATATTGCTAATCTTCAGGGTGCAGAGAGTGAGAAAAGAAAATAAAGCGAAAGATAAGAAAAGACTGCTGCAACTGCAAGCAGAAAGAAAAAGCTCATATTCCCTGCACATCGTCATGTCCTCTCACCGGGCAATACCGTCTCTCTTCGCCTTTCCCTCTCTCTCCACACTACTACTAAGCATGGATTGCCATTCAACTTCCCCCTCGGCGGCGGCCGCGATCTTTTTTTTATTCGCGGCCACGATTGCGAGAGCAGGTGAGGCGGCGCAGTGGTGCATAGCTCGGAGTGATGCAAGCTCGACGGCGCTTCAAACAGCCCTGGATTACGCTTGCGGTCCCGGTATGGCGGATTGCCTACCTATACAGCCAAATGGTCTCTGCTACCTCCCCAACTCGCTGCCGGCGCACGCCTCCTACGCCTTCAACAGCTTCTATCAACGTTCCGGATCCTGCGATTTCGCCGGCGTCGCGACCGTCAGCATCACCGACCCGAGTTTGTACTTCTCTCCACCTCTGCTTTTTAAGAGAGTTTTATTAGAATTTAAGATCGTAATTAACAGCAAAATACATTTGTAAAACTGTTATTTAAATTTAAAAGTGTACATTAAAACAGCTACTAATTTTTTAATGATTTTTATTAAATTATTGATAATTGAGAGTGATACATACCATTTAATGCTGAAATTTAATAATTAAATTATATATATATATAATATATATATTATAGTTTTAGCCGGGCTCAAACCAACTTTGGATTGAGCTTGATCTTAATTATTATTCAAGATTTAAGTTTGAACTCGAGTTGAATTATAAGAATTCGAGCTGGCTTGTTTATCATGAGATAGAAAAAAGTCATATTTATTCAAGTTAGCGTTAGAATGAAATGATAAATTGACTGGAGCAATCAAATGTTATAAAATATAAGTATAATTATTAAATAGTTTAAACAATTAACAAGTAAAATCTTTAATTTTAATTAATTTATTTTATTTTAATAAACCTTTTAAACGAGTCAGTTTACGAGTTAAGGAATCAAATCAAAGATGACTAGAGCTCGACTTATTAGTTCATGAGCGAGCAATCAAATCAAATGTTAGCTTGCTCATGAGTTGACTTAGATCCCCAGTTGAGTGTTTCAAAATTTTGTCCCTCAAGAAAAAATGCAGGCATTCAATACTAGGTGTTATAAATATTCACATTTATTATGATGGTGAAAACTCGTCAAGTTCAGACAAAAGTTGAAAATTTTGGATAAAAACACATGCAAAATTGTAGATTTTCTTGCATTTTTTATGAATTCTATAATCATGTGATTTAGATATAAGGTCTGTTTGGGGTAGCAACATCTACCCCTAGGAAGCCGTTGCGGATAAGGTGGTCCACTGTTTGTTTTTTACAGTTTGAAAACTGCTGTGCGGCTGCTGCTTCTGGACAAATGATTATTTTACCCATGTGTAGTAATGATGTTTGTAATGGAACTGTCATAACAATATATTTAATAATTGAGAAACAAAAATAATTTCAAAACAAAAAATAAGATATACACATCACTTAATAATGAGTAGCAAGATTGCTAAAAAAAGAAAAAAAAAACTATTAAAATTACATTTAATAATATGATGATATTATTTTTAATGATATTATTTTTAAAATGCAAATGCAGACGACGTATGTTACGAGTTACGCCGTTCTTCAGGGTTGTTATCCATTTCCGATCACCATTGGTAGATGAATCTGCCAGACTCTATGCCAATCATAAAAAGACATATTTCTCCTTGATTTTCTGCGGACACTTGTAGAATTGTCTCCCGTTGATATGTGTCTGACATGACGTCAGTAGGGATGTCTGAAGTTCGTAGTGGTAGAGCAATCGTCGGGAGGTCCCTGAAATCTTGGAGTTCTTCTTTCATGAATGCTACAAAAGATAATCCATTAGTCATAACATAAGTTAAAATTGCTAAAAGAAGTAATTAACTACAGTTTTTTTTTGCAGATACGAGGTCTCAGAGAACTTAGTATATCAACCACTGAATCTGTCACTATAAAAATATAACATACCTTGTTAAAAAATAGATTCTTGGTTGCCTTTAACTCATGTAAAACTAAGCTCGTGTGTGTAACATATGCATATCACTAAAAAATATCATCCAAAAGATCCTAAAAAATCATATCACAAAAAAAAAGGAACTTGGTTGCCTTCATTAGGATTTTACATGTGACACCAACCAACAACGACTAACTGGTCATCCAAAAGAATCCATAAGATCAAACGTCTCATCATAGACTTCTCAGACCCACCAAAAGAAAAAAAAATTAAATGCAAATGGAAAAAATAACACCTACAAATAGTGTAAAAAACCCAAACAATCAATATTAAATATATAAGAAACGAAATTAACAGAAGTTATACAAAATAAACAAGCAGAAATTGATAAAAAAGTAAGTAATTACATTTTTTTGCAATAACACTTACAAATAGTGTAAAAAACTCAAACAATCAATATTAAATATATAAGGAACGGAAATAACAGAAGCTATACAAAATAAACAAGTAGAAATTGATAAAAAAAGTAAGTATTTACCTCTCAAACCACCATCACTGCTCTTTAAGGGGTGTTTAGATACGTGCCACACAATTTTTATGTATTTACATATCTAAAAACTAAACATGCATATTTACATGCATAATACTCAAATCTGCATATCAAAAAACTACCATCACTGCTTTTTAAGGGGATTTAGATACCTGTCACACAATTCTCATTTATTTACATATTTAACAACTAAACAATTACAGTTACATGCAAAATACTTAAATCTGCAGATAAAAAACCACCATCACTACTCTTTAAGGGGCAGTTGGATACCTACCACACAATTCATATGTATTTACGTATCTAACAACTGAACATTCATATTTACATACATAATACTCAAATCTGCGCATCAAAATACCACCATCACTACTTATTAAGGGGCAGTTGGATACATGTCACACAATTCTTATGCATTTACATATCTAACAACCAAACATTCATATTTACATGCATAATACTCAAATTTGCACAGAAAAAGGTGTTATAAGTGTGGTTTGTATGATAATTTTCCTGCAAAAAAATCAGTTACCACAACAAATAAATGATCAAAAGATATCTCACATATGACTGCAATTCAAGATAGATGAACTCAGACACCAAGAAAACTTGCATGGCTTCCTTAAAGAAATTCTGTCGAGCATCACTAACTGCTGGTTTTTTTTTTGAAAGATTTGCATGCATACCACTCAATTCATATGTATTGACATATCTAACATCTTTACTTCAATTTTTACATACAAATCATCAATAAAAATTTCAAGCACCAACAAATTATTGCAGGACCACGACACACTCCACAACAAATACATAGACCTTAAAAAACCGCCACACCACAAATCCAACACCTCACCACAACAATAACAAAACCAATCACAAATGCATAAAACTAAAAACAACAACTGAAAGCAACCTCCCATCCTCTGTATCTCAATATATTAATCAAAACCATAAAAAATTACCAACAAAAACATCAAGGAAATTCACGAAGTAACGCGAGACCAAAAAATGGGTGCAACTCTCAGAAAACCATCAAGCAAATTCACGAAGGCAATAATACGATTTTATGGGATAGAGGATACCAGAGGTAGAAGTACAAAAGTCCCGAAAGAATGTGACAGATGAACAGTTAGGGCAAAAAAATGCGAGAGCAAAACAGTTAGGAAGAAGCACCTCCGGGAAAAGAAAGAATGTGGGAGCGCTCTGCGGGATGGTTAGGGCAGAAGAGGAGAACACGGGGTCGAGGCGAGGGTGTCTTTGACAAAGTAAAACGAAGAAATGTGGGCGGCATGGTCGAACCCAAAGCTTGTGTTTTATTAAAAATGTTTCGTACTGTGGAGCAAACGACGAACTGTAACCTCTATCTGCGAACGCGACGCCGGTAAATCGCACCCACAAACTGACCCATAATCAAATGGGGTAAAATGGTGTGATGCAATTGGCCTATGAGTATGGTGTTTTTGACCTTTTTTTCTCTGAGCACCCAAAAAAAACTATGAAATATAAGATTTGTCAACAAATATTTTTGATATGTTGCAAGTAGTCTCATCTAAATTTGTTATTATAAATTAAAACCCAAAAAAATATGAATTACAATTTATGCAAATTTAAAGAATATATGTATGGCAAAATTCCCGAGGCCACATTCATAAGAAGAGTTAGCCAAATTGTCAAAATTAAATTGTATATTTGACATAATTAAGTCGGCCAAGTGGTTTGCCCTAGGGGACCTCACACAACAACTTGCCCATACTATCAGGGACCGGCCAACTGAGAGGACGAGATCAATTCACTAACAGGGTGTGCCAAACTAAGGCGATGTTTGAATTCTTACCGAGATCTACATTAAATAGGATTTAATAAATATATATTGTCACTTTGATAAAACCTGCAATGGAGACAAATCTCACATACGACAGAATAAATCCTCTTAATCCATCTCTTATTTAGAATTATTAAGTCAGATTTATGTCATAGTAGAGACGAAACATGATGATTTATGTCATAATAGAGACATAACACGATGAAAAGTGACATAACACGATGAGTTTCATTTTTTTGATGTTTGGCTGGATTAAGCTAAATCATGCCTAAATCCGATTAATTATATATTTATATACTAACAAACACCACCTAAAGGAAATAGCAAACTTGTTATTAAATACTCAAACTCGATTAACACATCATGGCTACTCGTGAGTAACAGTTATTAATGTAAATTTGATAATGAAGAAACACTCATGAGTAACAGTTCTTAATCATTATATAAATTATAACCCCCCAAATCAGAAGAATACAATGAAATTAAAACGGACGTTCATGAAGATCTGTGTCATAATTGTATTGATTGAAGAGATAGCTCTAAATATTATTTGATTTGGAAATAAAAGGAATGAGCATGTATGTAAAGTAAAGTGGGGCTTGTTGAATCCGAATTTATATAATCATTAAGTGCTTATCAGGTCTTCAAATCTAAAACGACTCTCGGATTCTCCTCCATCTTCTTCTGGTTTAGGTTTAAGTCTCCTTCATGAGGGAATATGTCGCTATTTATAGATTCTAGGAGTGATATCTATTATAAATAAGACAGAAATTCATACCACTCCATTAGATTGCTCAGAGCGATTCTTTTGATCAAACAACATTTTATGAGCATTTAAGTGTGTTAATAATGTCCGAATTTAGTTATCTTGTGCTCGTTGAATTTTTATCATTGACACACTCGATTTGACTATAAACTTATTAAATTTAGAATCCATTTGACCCTCCAATCAACCATAAAAAATTTTCAACTGGCTTAACAGCTTGATCCGGACTTGATTTGATTTGGATTTGATCAATTTTGGTGTCATTGGGATCATCTCTTCAAACAGGTCAGTTAAAAAAAAAAAAAGCCTCGAGATTTGTGTGAAATACTAAATTTGTTGAAGACTTATAGTTGGCCCTAAAATTTTGAGTCATCCGAAAATTATCTAAATAATAAAAATTTTTAAAAAAAAATTGAAACTTTTGAAAAATTTCATGCCAACAGTGGCGGTGTCCGATGAAATCCGGCGGCGCGCGGA
>NW_018253310.1:8673-12678 GCF_001263595.1 Phalaenopsis equestris
TTGGGTAGGGGCTACCATAGGCTTGTCTGGATTTGCGATTTTTTTTTGCATTTATCTTGGCTTTTTAGCATATTAACTGGCCTGAATGAGAAGGGAGAAGACAAACTTCTTCCCTGATGTTTTTGGAGGCCCTTGGCCTACTGGTGTGCCCTTTTGCAATGGAGTAGCGCACACCCTTGAGTTCATTTGGGCAGTTGGTGTGCCTCTTTTTGTGTAGGTGTAGTGCAGCCCCAAAAGCTCTTTCTAGGTTGTTTCTGCGCTTCTTGAAGGATATTTCCCACGTTCTAAGATGCCCGATGTCTTGTGAATCTACAAATGATTTGATCATTTCCTCAAAGGCATAGAAGACCGAGTTTGCAAAGATCAAGTATCTTCTTCACGAGTATAAAAGGGAAAATGACTCCAGTGCAATACACATATTATAAATAGGAAATCAGCTTGCAAAGTGCAAGGGCAAATTATCATCCATAGCGATTTTTTCCCTTGGCAGTGCTGGGAACTAATGGTTACTAGAGAAGAACTGAGGGAGACATAGGCTAATCTTGATCAGAATATGGAGAATTTGTAGGTTTTTCAAGCAAGGATATTGGCTCTTAAAGAGGAGAACATGAAGTTGCAGACTTAGTGTACAAAATCATTCAATTAAGTCTTCTGATGTATCATTGGATTGGAGCTGACACCGAAGACATGCCTTCTACTTAAGTGTCTAAAGACCCCTGCTTGCTCAGAAGGAGAGTTAAGCAGGAAGTGACTTGTAGGAGTGTGTTCTGGTATGTTGCTCTTTGTAGGCTTTCACTTTTTAGATGTGATTTGTAAATATTGTGCTAGTATATTTGTTCATACATCTTTAGACGTGGGGCTTTCTAAAATTTCTAATAGTGCATTTATTTCACAATACATCCTTTGATTATCACAATACAGTCTGAGATCGCGAAGCAAGAATTTTTTGGAGTCTCTTTTTGAGGTTTTTGTTGTCTTTTCTTCTGTGTTGTCATTGCCTCATCTCTTGTGAAGATATTGCCCAACTTCTAAGATACTTTCACCCAACTTATGAGATGTTTTTGCCCATCTTTGGGTTATATTCACCCACTTTCTGGGTTGTTTTTGCCCAACTTCTCGGATTCTTTCACCTAACTTATTTATTGAATATTGAGGAGGTTAGCTCATTGACCTACTTGATGAGAAACTCCAGTATGATAAGGGGGAACTAAGAGAGTGCTTTGTAGTTGGACATCTTTGGTTTATGATTAATCTTATTGTCATATTAAGATGTTGACGTGAGTATTCTCTTAAAGTTGTGATTAAAATTGCCCTCGACTTGAAAGAGTTTCTTGTAGACTTAATTTTTGGATGAGATGGTGGGATGATTACCCCACCATGATCTTGTTTGAGACATTGACATGAATGACCTTTCGAGACTATATTGAATGTTTCCCCTCATTCTAGAATTGATTTTCACAGACATGATGTTTAAATATGATGCGGGAAGACTAAATCACCACAATTGTGCCCAAGACAATGACATGAATGATCTTTTGAGATTGTAATGAAGGTTGCCCCCCACATTAAAGAATGCTTTGAAAATCATCTCTTCATGACCTCCCCTCGATTAATCCCAAGGAGAAGAGTGGAGATTGAAATATCTTTGATTTGTTATGAATTACTTTGCGAACTATTTGACAAGCTCATCAAGTGTATAAAAGATTCACTTGGGAATGAATAAAATAAAATAGGCACACGGCCTTTAAGAGTAGAGGAGGAAAGTTGATGAAAGAGCAATTTAGAAGCTTGTTATAGGTTCATGATGGCTCATACATCCCATCATAAGGATTAATGTTGGGAACTTGAACCTGTTGGAATAGGGTGTTGATGGACAATCTCAACCAATGGAAAAGACTTGAGAATTATGCAAAGTAGAGAAATGGCTTTTTCTAGTGCCAGAAGCCACATCTTATCATGGATTTCATGAATGTTAAGCTAATATCTCCACGTATGTTGGAGATTTGTCGCTGAAGCCAACAGTGTACGAGAGGTCCGCTTCCTAAAGAAGAACTTTAATGTACAGATGGGGTGCTAATCACATACCTCTGATTGATGGATTTTGAGGTAGTTGCACTACTCCAATATATATTATTTTTATTGTCTCACCTTGCAAAAAGGCCGGAGGATATTATTATGAGACTCATCCATTCGCGGTACTCACTCTGCTAGAGGTGCAATCGCTTACGGGAAAATTGAATTATTGGGAAATGAAGCAGAGGCTTAGCACCTTGGACTTCTAGACTGTGCTCAATGGGACTTCATTTCACATAGATGGTGCCAAACTATTGCATGATAAAAAATCTACGATAATAGAGTAATAAATTAACATATCTGTGTAGTATGACATACTTCACACACACATATGAGAAAATAACAGGAGAAGACACCGTGAATTTTTTCTTGAAAAACTCCAACAATGGAAAAAACCAGATGTCTCAGTCAATTATAATGATGCCCTATGATTTTTCAAGTACAAATATGAACTCTTATCCCTCAACCTGGAAAGGTTTGCAATGTTTCTCGAAGTACAACATCAGTGCGCAGAAGGGTTTGATATATAATGGTCAAAGTGGTCACTACTGAGAGTTGTTTCTTGAACATTTGCACACCATCCAGGGTACGACATTGCATAGTATCTAGGACATTGCGTTAGTCGCTAATCTGCACGATGCTTCGTTGCTTCGCAATGTACGTTGTTACTTTACAAGGTCTGTCAATAGCGATTGCCAGGGATGGGCCAATGATAGCCGACTGCGGCTGGTGGGCAGAGGTCGCTAGTGTTTGTAGCCATAGAAGTAGGAAGTGTTTGCCATATATTTGAGTTCAGAAAAAATCTCGAGTTCTCCTCCTAGTTCAAGTCTAGGTCCTCTTTCATGAAGACCTTTTTTGCGAAGGGTGTATGACTCTATTTATGGATTATGGGAGTGACATCTTATGTTAATCAAACTATTTCATTGGACAGTTCGGAGAAATTCCTTCTTTCATATGATGTTTTATGGACATTTAAGTTCTTTAATAATGTCATAATTAAGCGATATTGAGCTCGTTGGATTTGTCTTATCTATATGCTTGATTTGATTATAAACTTTTAAGATTTGGAATCCATTTGACACTCCAAATAACCACACAAAGCTTCTAAAAGTGATTTAATGACTTGATTCGGACTTGTTTTCGCTCAAATTGGGCCAAATTTGGTGTCATTGAGTTTGTTTTGTCGAACCAATGAGTTTGATTGTATGTTTGCTAAAATCTAGTTCTAGATGATTTTAAATTTGAGTTTGAGTGTTTCTTGTCCAAAAAATATCTTGAGATCCATGTCAATCACCTTAACTGTTAATCAAACTATTTCATTGGACAGTCCGGAGAAATTCCTTCTTTCATATGATGTTTTATGAACATTTAAGTTCCTTAATAATGTCATAATTAAGCGATATTGAGCTCGTTGGATTTGTCTTATCTATATGCTTGATTTAAGTAAATAAATAAATAATATTACTATTTTAGACAGTTGTCCTGTTGAGTGCCTCGGAAATTTCATTGATTATATTAGATGTGGCAATCTTTCTAAAAAGGAGAGTTTTTTTTTAATGCTTCCAATGAGTGGCTTATGAGTTATCTTAAATAAGAGTTAACCAGGGGAAAAAATGCAACATAAGTGTTTGTACATAAAAAACGTGTTGGCACGAATCTAAATTCAACAGCCAAAAGAGAAGATGACTTGGCAAGCTGGGGCCCACTTGGGGCAATTTGAAAGTTCGCATTTATCCGCCTGACACATGCTAACTGGGAGAGATCTAATTCCATGATGGATGAAAGTCAACAAATCTCTTAAAGGGTCACCGGGATGAACCTCGCACGGACAATTCGTCGGGATTTCTCATCAAAGCCGGGTGGATATGAGGAGCCGCCCGAAAGTTAGACAAGTGGCCATCTCCTCCCAATCAACCCAGCTATAGCCGCGTG
>NW_018253310.1:12713-58253 GCF_001263595.1 Phalaenopsis equestris
GTGTTGCCCAAAATACCCCCTACTGTTCCTACTTTATTAGGGGTACAAATATAATCTCACGACCCTCATTCCTATAAATAGGGGCTCATTTTATGAATAAAGATTACACAATTTTACTAATCATTACTATGCTCTCTCTGCTTTTTTCCTCTCTCTTGCACTTTATTCTTTAGGCGGTCTCCTCGACAGATTTAGATTCAATATTCTAAAAGTTGCGATGAGGATGGAGCCATGCCGTCGACAAGAAGAGGAGCACAACAACAACAACAAAAGAAAGTCACCAAAGGGACATAGCCAATGCAGAATGTACTCAAGAATTCATGGAAGAGTTTGTGCATCAGGAAATGCAGGAGTTAAGAACCTAGATAATGAACCAGGTGTCGGGCCAGATTACGGAGGTCCTAAGGGCTATCATGGCTTCAGGAGGGGAACGAGCTTCTCGAGGGCATAACCCTCCTCAAGAGGCAGTGCCAACGCACAACGACAAAAGGCTAAACCATGGCCCCGAGAGGGCCAGAGATTCACAGTGCCAGGACTATGTTTGATTTGTGAGGTGGAGAGGTAGTATTTCAGGCGCACAGAGGCCTCACGCCAGCCGGAGAGCCCCTTCTCTCTTTAGATCTCAGGGGCTGAGTCTCCCGAGAAATTCAAGCTTCTAGCATTGGAGGCTTATAGGGGTTGGTCAAATTCTAACAAACACATTGCCTCGTTTGAGTTAGCAACGTGCTTGCTCAAGGTCTCAAACATATTTAACTGTCGTATGTTCTTTACCACTATGAGAACATCAGCCTTGAGGTGATTCAACTCGCTTCCGGTAAGAAGCATGAGTAGCTTTTCAGACTTCATAAGCGTTTTCTTGGCACAATTTGCAAACGCCTGAAGACCTAAGAAGTGCATGCAATCCTTGTTGCAGCTTAAACAAGGATCGAATGAGAGCCTGCATTTGTATATTCTATGATTCTAGAGGTGCAAGATCTCCGATCCAACATGGCACAGGCCGCCTTGAAGTAGAGTTTGAAATCTGAGAGGTTTTGTTATGACATCAATTTATATAAGCCACAGGATTTGGGCGAGTTGCTGGAAACGATCAACAAACACATCATCGCTGAGGAGAGCATTCCCAGCTCAAACCGGCAGATTGACAGACCCAGAAGAGAGCACATAGAGTAGAGGGTGGAAACCAAAGGAGAACCCTAGGCCACCTGTCCAACTGTGGTATGAAGACAACCGACCCACTCGTGACAACATGGGGTCCAATCAAAGCAACAATTAGGGAGGTCAGACAAGGAGCCCTGACCATCGATCGGTCTGTATTATGAAAGACTGATCCAACTCTATGAATAATTGTTTAATGAGTTTGAGGGCCCTCAGGCCACTCTGTTGAGGGTGTCGGTGGCCGAGATTGTGGACACCATCTAAGATACGAAGTACTTCAAACAAGTGTCACCAATGAGAGTAGAAGCCTTTCTCTTGGACACGAGGAAGTATTGCAAGTATCACAGGGATAATGGCTATGATACAAAGGAATGTAGACAACTGATCGAGGAGCTGGTCAAGACTGAAAAACTAAAGGAATTTGTGGTGATGGGGAACTTGGACTAGAGGCATTGTAAAGCTTCGATGGTAGAAATCCTGGTAGGAATCATCTGGATGAATGTTGTATACTTGGTTTCTCATTTTACTATTATTTTTCAAGGGTTTGGGACAAATGATATGATTTGGATCAAAAGATTCAGTTACTGGGAGAAAGTTAAAAGATCTCTTCCATATGCAGGTTCTCAAAGCACAGGCCAACCTAATGGCAAAAAGATGGTTAGCCGGGAAGGTTTGAGCCATCATGAGAGGGAAATCTCAGTGGGAGGACAGGCAACAAAGCCCATTAGTTCCCAATCAACAACACCAATTCATGCCTTTGTCAATGAGAGACAAGGCCAACTGCCCTATCCTCATTGGCTCGAATGAGTTTCCAGTGAGATGATCTCCTGGACGTTTGGCAAGTCCATCTGTTGAGCAGATCGCTAGTTGGGTGAACCTGAACCTGTCTGAGACTCCGTTTGGGGCAGCTTATTTGGTGCAGTGCGTTTTGAAAACACACTCAGTAACGTTTGGGTAAATTATTTTTTGGTAGCTTATTCAAAAAGCTGCACTTTCAAATCGCTGAAATCAGCGTTTCACACCTTTCCTATATGGGTGACAATTTTATAGCTACGGTCTGGGCTTTTCCAAAAAAAAAAAAAAAATTGTAAAAGCCACTGCAGTTTTTTTATACAATTTTATAGCTACGGTCTGGGCTTTTCTAAAAAAATAAAAAAAAATTGTAAAAGCCACTGCAGTTTTTTTAACAGTAGATTATTTTTTAGCAGTTTATTAATAAGCTGCAGCTGCCCAAATAGACCCTGAGTCAGCTCACCTTGAAGAGGAGCATCACCACAAAGGGAAGGCTTCTGTGACCAACTTGGGTGATGAGTCATGGAAGTCTCATTATAAGCATATCCGAGAGGTTTTTTTTGAGGTTAATTCTCCTCCTCTATCATCTCAAAAGAAACGTAGAGGAATCGAGCTGAAATGGACCCCTATGCACTATAGAGAAGCAAAAGTGAGGCTCAACTTGGACGACAGATTCACCTTGGTTGACCTCCATAAGGACTTGTTTTCTAAGATTTTAGTGGCCTCTCACTATGCTTCTACAATGGCTGAAGTGATGTAGTCACCGAGCTTAGAGGAGGCTCTACTTGGGAGAGCTTGGTAGGCCTATGTCAAATGTACGATCAGTTCCAAACAATGTTCGGGCAAGCTTACAATACTCAATCAGCCTACATTTGTCAGGAATTTGAGGTATGAAGAGAGCTTGAGTAGAGAATGGAAGAGGTGGAAGAGAGGTTGAACCAAGCCAAAGCAGATGAACTCATTCTGAAAGAAGAGAATCAGGCTCCAAAGAAACACGTGGCTATGATGAAAACACTTGATGAGTTCTTTGCCGAACTTTTATCTCATACCGTATAGAAGGCTCTTCTTGTAGAGAAATTCTAGGAGGGGGTGTTGTACGGTGTGAGCCATATGACAAAAATTAGACTAGGTACTCCAAAATGGGTTGATATGGAGTTCTCTATGCGGGTGAGTGACTCCGAGCTCGAGAATGAGGAGGTTGGCTGAGGCGGCAGAAACAATAGAGGTTGCGGTGGATCGTGGAATGTTTTGCTTGATTTTGGCAGGCATTTGTAATAATTTTTTTTAATCAAATGGTTGACACAACGAGGAGAATTCATTGGATATCAAACCGCCTACTACACGATTGCCGGTCTCAACTCTTATATCACCCATGTCTCAGCCATCAGATAAGTCGTCTCTTTGGATGGGCCGCACTTTATGCCACACATATTAACCAGTTCTTATCACACACTTTTTGGGGGTAACCATTCAGACTTGCCCCCTAGGATGATTTATGCGCCTCTTGCTGCGAATATTGTTGCAAGTGAGGAGGAAATATAATCATTTTGGCTTGACTTGTGTTTCAGGGCAAGAAACATGAGAATTTTATGATACATAAGTGTTACAGGTCAAATTTTAGGCAGATTCTCGTTCAGATAGTGAGCACCGTTGATGAATGAATTTAGCCACTCAAGTGAAAACACAGTTGATATTTCAATTTTTGTTCCTCGAGTGTTAGTCAAATTTAATTGCTTTTTTGCATGAACTTTGGATGTGTTTCTCAAGTGTTGGTGGAACCTGAGATCACAAATTAAAAAATATCGCATTTATTGTTTGAATTTGATTAGTAAAGATAAGAAATGGGAATTAATCATTCATTTCTTATCATTACATTGATACGTAGTTTGTGAGTAAAATATCTTTTAGCTGTATCTACTCCATATGCAGGATACTTTCTTTTATGTATATGTGTTTAGCTTGTAGGCTTTGAAAGTGATCGTTTGCTAATGTAAAAGATCCAGTTCATGCCTGATCGAGCTTTCCTACCACTTGTTTGCTTGTCGTTGAGTTAGATTTGTTCACCCAAGGTCCTTGATAATGAAAGTTTTTTCTCTAATATGTTTGTCATAGTACCGAGTCATCCTTCTTTTTATCTTCTTTTGCCTGAGGGCTGATTTAGCTCATTTTTCTATTCCTTTGTTATTTTCTTCTTGTCATTCAATCATGTCTTTTTCGTCATACATGGAAGCTACGATCTCCCTTTGGTTGTGAATGTACTATTGAACTCGTAGTACGACCTCCATTTCATGGGACAACATGGATAGTGTTTACCCGGCCACAATGCTTAGGGCTGTTCGAATTGACCCTAAGACGAACGATAAAATTTCAGTTTAGTTGTTTTTTACTCCTTCGATATACTTTCTTAGTAAATTCAGTATGATCTAATTTATGACTTCAGTTTGCCCCTTTCTTCGCAGGTGATGGACAGATGTGAAATTCTAGTTTATTCCTTAGCTTTGGTAGAAATATCTCACTCATTGATCGACAAATTGGGTCTCATTATCTCTAATGATGGCGAGTGGTGGACCATATCGGTAGATCATGACCGGTTGAATGAAGTTTTGAATGACCTAGGTAGTGATTTGGGCGAGTGTTTTCACTTCAATCCTCTTGAATAAGTAGTCCACTGCGATGAGCAAGAACTTCTGCTAGCCTCATGACAGACAGAAAGGTATGTCTAATTCCCAAACGACATACGACCATGGGCTGACGAAGGGATATAGTTTGTGGGATAACAAGTATTGCATCACTGCAAAAGTTTGGCATTACTTGTACCTTCTTGAGAAAACTTTGATATCTTTTGCAGTGTCGGCAAGAAATATTCCTACCGCTACATCCTGTGAGCCAACATCTTTACATCGGAATGACTCCCACAATGGTTGGAATGTATTTCTTTGAGAACTTCTTTGACTTTATTCTCTTTGGCACACCTTAGGTATAATGCGATAGTTGGCCTTCAGAAATGTTTGTCCTCAATCATTAAGTATTGGGTGAATTTAAACTTGAAACGTTTTGGGTCGATAAATTTGTTGGCAAATACATACGCACCATCCTATTCCCATGTATTTATATATGTAACACCTATAATTTATTTTTTATATTTATACCACTAAAATCTTTCCTATAATATTAAAAATATAAGTAATTTAATTTTTAAAAATAAAATACATGTTTTTATGCATTTTGATATGTTGGGATACATGTAGAATTAAAGTTTAGGTGTTAGTTATGTAAGTACATAGGAATTTAATGATTGTTTGAAAATGGATTTAACCCAATAGGATTTAAGCTGAATCCTGCCAGATGGTCATTTTATTGGATGTCGTAAATCCGGATTTTGCTAATTTCGGTTGTAAATCTCTGATTTTCTAAATCTCACGAACTGGTGGATTTAACTTCGCGGGAATTGGGATCTAACTTTATGGGCTTCGACTATCTCCAACAGCCATAATGATTTCTTAAATCCCGGAAAAATTGGTCAAACATTTTTATTAAATTTACAAGATTTACTAAATTTGTTGCCAGATAATTTTCCAGATTTGAACTATTCCAGATTTACTAAATCCTAATACCTTAAATCTGGGAGCACCTAAGCCCTATGTATGTAAAACTTCTTCAATAATTCAGGAGGGTGATTCTGAGGGAATCGAGAGGCTGGCTTCAGTATGCGGGGGGCTCAGCACACGGGAAGCTTAATTGCAGATTGCAACGCCTCTTTTTGGCGAATTTAGGGTTTTTTCCAGCATCAGTAATTCTCCTCTTTCTGGGTGGAGCTTGGCTTTTCCTCTCAATATTTGAACATTTTCTTAATTTTCTCTTGCAAGTGACTATCTTTCTTTCAAAAGAAAATATCTTTCTTTGATTCATCTTGCCCTCATCTTTTGGAAGGAAATGCTTCCTTTTCCAGCTCGAAGTTTGATAATGGAAGCTTGCTTGGAGCAAGGTTTTCATTCTCTCTGCTTTTTTTCTATCTCATTTTGATGCTTTGATTGCTCAAATTTTCTTGTTCTTAGCTTATTTTGAACAGTTATATAGCTTTTCTAATTTTATTGGCTTTATCAAATTTTTTTTTTCCAATTAGATCTCTTTTGACAACATTTTTACCTAAACCTGTTTGGGTTTCGTTTGATTCCATTTTTCTCTTGTTCAACTAATCATAAGAAATCTTCATTTATGAGAAAGAATTGCTTTAAAAAATCAGCAAATTTATGCTAAAAGGTGCCTTCATAAATTCATAAGCCTGACTTGTGCTGTTTATCTTTTACTATTTGCTTATTGAATAGAAGAAAGAAAAAAAAAATCAGTTTTATTTATGTTTAATGGTTGATAACTTACAAATTAAAGAGCATTCAGCCTTTTCTTTTGTAAAGGAGCTTGGTATTAAAATAAATGTTTGCTCCTTTATGGTGATTTTGCAGGCTATGGATCCTGTACATACCCTTCCTCCACAAGGTATGTTTTTTATTTTCATTAAAAAACTTATTATTTCCTTTACTCAAATTAGCATCTTATTTAAATCCATGTCTTCCACTGTGTTCTTTGGAGACAGTGAAAAATTATGGTTCTATTAGATTATGTCGTATTTGTGTTCTTGATGTTGGTCGTGGCTCAATGGTTGGGCTAATTGTCCGGCTTCAAAGCTTCAAAAGGTCTCTTGCTCTGCGCTCAACTTGCAATACTTGATTTGTTTCAACTTATCAGATCATATAATGTCTACTTTAGATGGTATTTGTTGCGTGTCAAAAAGTATTTTGTGATTGTGATGCAAATGATTTGATTTACATTTTTAACTTTGAATTGTTTTCTACATACACTCAATTAAACAAAGGGTAAGTTTATCCCAATAAATCATCTTTTGGAAGCCGCTCTAATGTCCGAGTCATAAATTGTTCTTCTAGACCAAGGAATTCAATAAATTTAAGAGAATTTTCCTTGAGCCAAGAATAAAATGATTTTATTTTACCTAATAGTGGGAGGATATTGGTGTGCATTAAGCCATGCCATGTTTGAAAATATCAATAGTCATTTACGCCCTTTAATCGGTATTCACTATCAAACAACATTGAAGAAATTTATCATTTTCTCATCATTTTCCGAAGTCATGTTGTGGCTTTATGTTAACTTCATGTTTTACCGAGGGGATTATATTTTTTTTTCCTCAATTGTAAAGAGGTTTTTTCAATTACATATAATTTTTTGTGCAAAGCAAGTATTTCAAGACATTTAAAATAATTAAAAGAGTTGAACTGTCTAAAAGTTTTAGTTGCAACTTTATTTTATGGACTAAACGGCCCTGCATAATGCAAATTTATAGTGAGACATTCCAACATTGCCAAATTTATTTGAATTCAAGCACATTTTAGGTTTGAACCAACTAAAACCGATCAAAACCAGACTGTGAACCAAGTTTCACCCATCTATTTCTTTGCCTCACCTAAGTCTTATATGACATGCATGGAAGGGGCTATCTCCACTATTATTGCCACCATTTTCGACCTGTTGGAGGACCTTAAGCAATCCACTAGAGTTTTGATGACCTCTACCGACTTCTAATTTTTGAGTCATTTTGACACAAATAATATCTTTCAAGTGGATGAATATTTTTATACAAAAATGGTTGCCTATCACTGTTATTTTTCAAATGCCCTAAAATTGATCCACAAGACATCCTAAAGATATTTTGGTCCATCAAATCATCAGAATTTTGATCTACCAACTTCATTAAAGTTTTGGCATTGAGTTCTACAAAGTGATATTTTTTCCTCGTTGATTGGAATCTTCACTAGTCAAAATGATATGAATATCTCCATGATAGGGTTGGTGTAGCTCTAGTGACGGACAAAATTAGAGAGTCTTCTTAGATGGTTTGGTCACATTAAGATCCAATTAGTAGAGTAGATGTTTTAGGTTCGACTTGTGTTAAGAAAGACAGAGGTAGACCTAGGAAGACTTGGGCTTATTGTATAAAAAATGATCTTAATTTATTAGAACTAAATGAAAATATGCACTAAATAGGACGCAATGGAGGAAAAGGATTCATGCAGCCTTATTTTGCTGTTGTTGTTGGAATTGTTGTTGTTGTTATTGATTGGAATCTTCACTAGTGCTGACCTTATTTTGCTGTTATTATCTCTATTTTAATCTGATAAAAAACATATTACCTTAATATTCAACAATTTGAAGCCCAACAACTATAATTAGGATTCCATCTTATTTCTCTGTTCTAATTGTGCGAATTTAAGGTGGTGGGGTTGGTTTCTACCAGAAGTCCAAAAGTTTAGCATAAAAATTTTAGCTTCTCTGGTTGGATCAAAGAATTTTCAACTACTTCTCAGCTTTTCCTCTTAGTTTTGTCCTTACTCTTTAGTTTTCTTTAGTCCTTTTTTAAGTGGAGTGCGTTGATTCTACACAAAACTTCCTCCTAATCACGATTAGAAGTGGACCTGAGAGCATAGTTCTCTATTGTATAGGCAAAGAGTTAATCCTGCTTTATTAGGTTTGCATTTTTTGCATATTTGTTTACTTTGTTCTTGGGATTTTCTTAATTGTAAATAATGTATTATTGCAGTTGTTTCCAACAATTTATTCTTTTGTTCTCTGAGATTGTTACCCTTTGGCGTGATGAGCACTTTCGTGAGATTTCTGCTATTGTTTATTTATGTCGATGAAAAAATTTTGAAATGTTGAGATCGAGCAATGATGATGCCCTCGAAGTTTGAATCTTTAACCAATATATTGAACGTTTTAGAATTATTCAAATCTTATTTTGGGCTTGATGAATTCTGGATAATTATTTGTCGAGCTTGAAAATCAAATAATTTTGGTTTTGGGAATGTCTTCTCTTGGTGCTTCCCTCGATTTGCAAACTTTATCATTTTAGCACACATCTTGATGTGGATGAATCAAAACGGTTCAGAGTTCTTCAAGGAACCTATTTTAGGGAGCCTATATAATTACGATTTGCAAGTAGATGTAATGTTTATAGGCAGTTCAATTTATAAGGATTTAATATTTTCTGAGCCAAGTAACTGACCATGATTTAAGGGATGTTTGAATGAAGGTGTTGCTGATATGAAACCAACTTTTGAAACATGCAACCTTTATGATGACCAACATTGCTAGAGAATGCGAGACTTCTAATTCAATGTGAGAATGCTATCCAAGTAGAATACTTATAAGCACAGCTTTTAGTTTTGGTGGTTTTGAATTCATTTTGGTTGAAATCAATTCATAAATAGTTGATATATTTGTTTATGAGTGTTTAGGCGATAATTAGAAATTTTTGGTGTTGTTTTTGATGCAAAACTATAGCTTCACCCAAAATTTATATAATTTGAATAGAACTTTCTTGAAACACTCAAGTAATAATTCGAAATTAGCCCTTCTAAATAATATGTTTCTAGGTTTTATTCTATCTTAATAATCATCATCAATAATGTTATCCCAATTATTTAGGGCGACCATTGTGAATTCCTATTTTTACTTCATTTATGATGAGTTTTGTTTGAGATTTTAAATATATTATTTCCACATCATTTATTATTTTGAACTGTTTCAACGGATATAATCTTAAATCATAGCCTTTGCATATGTCCACGCCATTACTTAAGTTTATTTTTAAAAGATGTCACTTGAGACTTTCCTCTAAAACAATCATTTATTTATGTCTACTTTTTAGTTTTTTCATCATTATCTTTATATTATTATTCATACCAAACTCAACTTAGATATTAATGACATTTTCATAGTTGAATATTCAAATATATACATTATCATCAACCTAATTTTGTTTTTATAAAATTTATTTCTAAGCATTCATGATATCCTTCTGTCACAAGACTTCTGAGTTACTTATCCATTTTAATCATCTGAGCTTAACTTCAAAAGCTATATACCCATATATATTTCAATTTTTGCACATAAGAGATTTAAGATACTTAGACCTATCATCTTATTTTTCAAGATAATTGTCGGCACCGAGTATCTATATTTTAAATATTTTCTTCGTAGGCATCTAAATTTAAATTTTTTTAGTAAAACCAAATGATACATAACAAGTGATAAAATCTTGGGTCTCTCCACCATTATTTCTAATACTAATCAGTACTCCATCACAATAATATATTTAACAATTTCAATGTATCTTTGAGAAACACCTCTTAACCTTAAAGCACACCAAATCAATTCTGAAAGTACTTGATTATATGTCTTCTTAAAAATAATAAAATCACATAAATATCATATTATTATTAGTTGTAGGGTTATCATACTTAAGAATGTCGATATCATCACATATATCAATTCATAATATTTATTATTATAATATATCCTTATTATTAGTAAGTGATATTCTCTTTTATTTATTTATTTAATTTTATTTTTTGCTCTCTTTTCTTGCTTTTATAAGAATACACTCTTTGCCAACATAATTCAATATTCAATAACATAAAAACTTATGCAATTCATGCCCTTTATTTTGGAGAAAATATTGCGTCCGGACTACGGACGCAAGTTGCGTTCGGACAATTGACGTGATACAATGGAGGTTTGAGCTCCTCTCCTTCCTGCTGTATCACGTCCATTGTCCGGACGCAGCTCTTCATCTAGACTCCAGACGCAATATATTTTCTTTATTTTGGGGGTGTGAATAGATGTTTGTTATATGAATTAGAAAAAGCACATAATCACAAAACCTGATAATGAAAATTATTTGTTCTGCAGAACTGCTGGAGGCTCCACAACTCCCAACAGCAACACCCCCTCCACGAGCTCGCCGACAGGTCCAGGATTTGGCGATACCGACAGCGGTGGAGGCGGCGGTGGGCTCACCCCAGGTCTGGGCACTCCTCTGTCTGATAACTCCGGCGCTGAATCCATTTCAATTTATCATCTTTTATATACTTACTGCTGCTTTCTACTTCTACTTCCTTGATCTGCAATATAGCATTTTCTAAGAAGCCATCACAGTTTTGTTGGAGGAAAAGTAGGCCTTTTGTGGTGGTTCTAATATTAGTTGTACTTCCATTATAAAAATTGTTTAAGTGATTGTTTGCTGGGATTGGAAGCAGAGATAAATAGAAATCATTTGAGTTCATAAAATTTATGAATATATTCATTTCTAGGCTGAAAAGTGGCAGCTTGTGCATTAATGTGATAAATACTAAACCTAGTAAAGTGATATGGTCTGAAAGATTTATGTGGTGAATGTAGAAAGTAATGCATAGATTTTAGGAATGTAAATAACTAGGAATTGGGTGGCATGTATGTAAATGCACCGATTTTAATTAAACATGAAAAAATAAATAAAATGCTTTTCCAAACGTGAGGAGGCAAAAAGAAAGCCCCTATTTCCTCCATTTGTGTCCGACAATCTTAACAAGGACTGAATTTATTTATTCATGTGATTATAGATGTGGTCAAGATCCTTCTTTGAAAATTGATGCAAAGTGGCTCCAATACTTTTGTTCTCTTCGTCTGATTGTAGCATCTTCATCTGCCACATGTGAGGGTTTAAAAATATTTCAGGTGCTCTGCATTGCCTTTTTTTTCCCTTTTTTTATCATTAATATATATATATATATATAGATATATATCATTGGTGCGGCCTCTGGCGTAAGTCCCTCGGGTCGGGGGTTCGAATCCAATGGCTGGGGGCTCTTTGAATTAGGAACAAGCACACCAGAGTTTTCAACTGGGGGAATCGATATTTGGTACCCACTGGACCAAAAATCGATTTCACCTTTAAATAAATAAATAAATAAATAAATAAATAACTATCTATAACTATATAACTATATATATATATATATATGAGATGCAAGAAAAGATGTATTTCACTTTAAATAAAGTAATACTTAATTAGTGTGAATTTCGATGCAATATTTGGTTGAAATTTTATGAAATTAAATTCAAGATTATTCATTTTTTAATTCCATTAAATTTGTAATTCAACTCGATAAGAGAAAACTAATGAACTCAAAATCACTTAATTATGTGGTCATTAAAACACTTAAAAGTGAAAAATAATGTGTGATCAAAGAAACTAATGAGTTTATCTCATTGATTATTTTGATATTTTGATTAAATTTATGAAAATGTCACTCTAACAAATTATAAACATCCATATTTTTTTATAGAGAGAATTGTGATATTGATTTCAATTTGGAGATAACATGCATATAATAGGTAGTCAATCAAAGATCATATCTCAACTTGTGGAGGAACTCAATTCCAAGTTCCAACCTAAACATCTTGGGCCAATCTCATGCTTTTTGGGTATATTGGCAAACCGAACTCCACCTCTTTGTTTCTTTCACAATCCCAGTACATATCTCAAATTCTCTTCATTGCCAGCATGATAGAATGTGACCCAATTGATACTGCCTTACCTCTCAAGCAATAGACAACCCCCCTCTCGAATCAAGTAAACTCTTTCGCAATCCCACTTTCTATCATCAACTTACTAATCTCTTCAGTATCTTACATTCACAAGGCCATATATTTTGTTTGTGGTCAACCAATTGTGTCAACATATGCACTCCCCGATCGATCGCCACTTCAACTTGTGACTCGCCTTCTTAAATATCTTAAAGGCACACAACATTTTGGCGTGCACCTACCCTTGGGGAACCTTCTACTTCACACCCATGTTGATGTCGATTGGGCAAATGACACCATGAAGAGAAAATCTATAACAGGCTTCTGCACATGCCTAGGTAATGCACTCATTTCCTAGACCGTAAAGAAACAAACAAGTGTGGCCCGCTCGAATATAGAACCCTTGCTTCGACAACCACGGATGTCATATGGCTGCGAAGAGTATTGGCTGCATTCAGACTACAACCTTCCACACCTACTCCAATATATTGTGATAACATCTCTGCCATATCCATTGTAACTAACCTAGTCTTTCACGCTAGAACCAAACATATCTAGATAGACTATCACTTTATCTGAGAACACAAAGACGAGAGACAAATTCAGCTCAAATACCTCAATTTCCTTGACCAACAAGTTGATATTCTTACAAAGACTCTACCGAAGTACATATTTATCTCTCGCAAATCCAAGCTAATGGTTCGTCCTCACGAACATCAGTTTGCATGGGAGTAATAACTGACTCCGTACAATGCTCCACATTCTCCATATATCTGCTGCGACAATAGTGGACAGGGGAGTAGCCTCTATTTCATTTACATTTACATCTCATTGACATTTCATTGTTACTTGTTATAATATAGGATTTCTAATGTATGGTTTCGGTGAGGATGAAAGCAATAGTATTACGATGTTACTTTGATAATTCTCTCTATACCTATTTTGCTCTCTCGACTGACTAGCAACAAAACTAATGAGAAGCACAACGAGGAGAAAATTTGCAGAAAAATGACATTTTTATCATAGGCCTTGTTTATTAGTTTGTAAATTTAAACTATAAAATTTTAAAATAATTTTTAGTTTGAGATTTATTAAACAATTGAAGAAATCACAAATCAACGAAGGTTTATACTTCATGAATTATTTAAATGTAATAATTTAGAAGATTGTCGGCTCAAAATTTGACTTAATTTTAAATAAAAAAAGCTTTTAAAATTGGAAGATTTACAAACATACCCCTTATTTCCTATGTATTTATATATTTAACACCTAAATTTCATTTTCTACATATACCCCACCTCACTTATGCATGAAAAGGTGAAAATGAATAGGTGTATTTCACTTTTCAAAAGTAAAAAAAAAATGATATTTTTTATGCGACATGAAAGACTTGCGTGGTATAAATGTAAAAACTCGAGTTTCAGTGTTAGATATGTAAATTCATAGGAATTGGGTGGCATGTATAAAAATGCCACATTATAATTTCTCAAGAGATATTTGTTCAGGACCTTTTCAAAACACTCAAACAAACAGATTTAATTTAAATTCATGAGACACTGCGCTCAGGTCCATCTATGCAAAAATCAGCAAAAAAATGCCTCATTTTTCCAGCTAATAAGCACATAAAGCAGGTAAAGTCTTCCCCACCAATCCACTTCCATGTCACAAACCTTTGCCACCACTACTGCATGCTTCAACAGAGCAGCCTTCCACTTGAAACGCTGACAAAATATTGACCATCCCATGCCTAAAATGGTTGGGGAGTTTCTGCTCCCTCATTAAAATTCACATATTTATTGCAATTAAATTTGTTCAAAAGTTGTAAAGGAAAGGAAGCACATGGGAAGTGGGCCATTCACTAAAATTGGAAGATTTACATGCAAATATATAAGTAAATATATAAGAATTGGCTGGTTTGTAATTATATATGTAAATGCCTCTAAAATAAAATCACTACAGTATTATTAGTACCAGACAGCAACCTGGAGCCAAATTGAACAGTCATGGAAGCTTGGAAGGTACAGAGCTCAACAACTACTCTCAGTCTGAAACAGCTTTAACTTACAGTAACGTTACCTAAAGTTATTTAAAAAAAAAAATTTTTAAAAGAAACCGTTTTTCTAAGCCACCCAGCACATGCAAGTTGCACAACCTGCTCTCATTGGGATTAGTTTAAAAAGGCAAATCTGAGTGTCAGATAAGCAAGCCCAGCCTGTCTTCTTCTTCTTCTTCTTCCATTTTCAGATCCAATCATCCTTAAGGATCAACAAAGGATGAACTTTTCAAAAGAATATAAGAAAAGGGATATCAGAAAATGTCGATCACAAAACTCCAATCTTTCTACCTGGCCACCAGAGATAGAAACCTCTGAGATCCCTTCACAGCAATGCTCATCATCTTCCTTCTACCGGAATCAAATTTGAAAGAATGCATTACTTCGGACTCATTATCTTCCTCAGCGCTGCAGTGTCTTTCTGCCATTTTTCAGCACCGTTGCTCGGCGCCATGGCAGCAACTCATGAAGTGAGAGCTGGTTACTGGCTCTCCAGCGCCGGCCATTACTCTCCGCTCACCAGCATTGATGTTTCACTGTACACTCATCTCTACTACTACTCCATCTCGCTCGATCCAGATGATTCGAGCATCACTCTTCCACCTCCGGAGCAACTCCCCCTTCTCCTCACCTTCTCCACAACTCTGAAAACCCTAAATTCCTCATTGAAAACACTCCTATCTCTCGCAACCGATGGCCATCAAGCCAACGAGCAGAACACCGCCTTCTCCGACATGGCCGCCGACCCGGTTCGTCGCGCAGTATTCATCAATTCCACCGTAGAACTCGCAAAGATGTATTCTTTCGACGGTCTAGATCTAGCTTGGGAGTTCCCATCTTCATCTTCCGACATGGATAACCTCGGAGTTTTACTAGAGGAATGGAGGGCTTCAATAAGCAATGAAGCAGGCAACTCAAAGCCACCACTTTTACTAACAGCAACTGTATATTTCTCCGATCATCTTTTCGATGGACAGGAAACCAATCTGGATTACCCAATCAATGCCATTTCGAGTAATCTTGACTGGATTAATGTCCTTTGCTTTGGTTACCACAAGAACAGTAAGGTAGCCGCAGCTGATGCAGCACTTATAGATAAAACCTCACACTTCTCTGCAAGTTACAGCATAAGCTCCTGGATTGACTCTGGGATCTCTTCCGGGAAACTGGTAATGGGGATTCCTTTGTATGGAAGATCATGGTATCTCAAAAACAAGGAAAAAAATGGACTTGGAGCCCAAGTGGTCGCAACAGGACCAAGGCAGAGGATGAGCAACCAAAGCGGAGTCATGGCTTACTTTGAGATTGAAAACATCTTGAAGGAGGCCGGCTCAACTCTAGTTTATGATAACAATACATTATCTACATACTTTCACAATGGAGGTCTGTGGGTTAGTTTTGATAGTCTAGAAGTCATGGAACAGAAGATCAAGTTTGCTAGGCAGAAAGATTTGCTTGGTTATTTTCTGTATCCAGTCAGCTTTGATAACTCAAACCATACAATATCGAAACAAGGTGAGTCCTTTTGAAAATCTAAGCCAAGTTCTGAATTTCTCTGTCTTGAATAGTTTGGTATTCGATGCAGCTTTGGATGCGTGGGAAAGATATCATTCTGTTGAAAGTAATGGTGAAGGTGATCCATATGGTGAAGCGCCAACTCCGGAAGGTACACCAGGACTTGATCAAGCTTCGAACCAATCTGCAGATCTGTCCAATTCACTGACATGTTTTCGAAGAACCATGAGTTTTCTGCTTCCCCTGTTTCTTCTACTTTATTTTGCATTGCTTGTGTTGTAAAAAGAGGGGAAATATTTCCCCACGGAATACCTGCATGCGTACTCTATTAACCCTGCAATACCCCCATAATAACATATGAATAACATCCAAATAGAACCCACGAAAATTATTGAAAGGTTATTGGGTTTATATGTTATTGAAATTAATATTCTGATAATCTTCCAATAACCCCCCAATAACTGTGAAACGGAGGAAATTGAGAGGTTACCACGCAAGCAGAACTGCGTGCGTATTCCGTATGAAAATATTTCTCAAAAGATAGCAATCAACCTAACATCATAGAGATGTTGACCTAGAATTCTTTCTCGCTAATTATAATCTCCATATTTCTGTTACAATGTTGGTACTTTGAATCCTCTAAGCAGTTTGGAAGTGACTCGACCCAAAGCAAAGAGTCCTCACCAGTATGGAAAAAAACTTTCATACGTTGTCCGGACGTAGAGAGCTGTGTCCAGACAACGACCGCCATGCATTGATCGCGTCTGAGGGGAAAAAAAAAATTGTCGTGATCAGTGTATCACGGCCGTTGTCCGGGCGCAACCTAAGTAAGGTACGAAGGATAAAGTCTCCATACCACTTTCATGGTAGCACAAGACATTTAAGTTAAAAAAGTGGGGCTTTGGCATACATACACTCTATTATTTAAGTATTTACATATCTTACTCCTAAATTTTGATTTTTACATTAATAACACTCAAATATTTCATATCACATAAAAACTATCGCTATTTTAACTTTTAGAAAGTGAAACACATCTTCTTATGCATAGTTAATGTGGCATAGCATATATAGTCTTCCTAATAAGTTTAGGCGTTAGATGTGTAAATTCATAGGAATTTATGAGTAAAAAATGAAGTTTAGGCGTTAGATGTGTAAATTCATAGGAATTGAGTGGTATGCACATAAGTCTTCCTAATAAGTTTGAAGGAAAGATGCTGTCTCATACGTAAAATGCAGAAAACTGAATTTTTCACATTTGGAAGTATTTCTTTTCAGTATAGATTGCATAAAAAGTCTCATATATTTGAGTTTCTATTCAGCTAATAAATGTTAGTTGACTTCTCCCAGTCTTCGTTCATTTCCATACAAACCTATTATTTGTTCAAACATATTGGGTGCTACAAAATTCCATTGTTTGTCCATCCAATAAAGCAATGTCCCACAACTTATCGAATACATAAACAGGGAGCATCATTTTAAGTTGGGCAAAGCTAGAGTTTTAGTTTTCATTAAAAAAAAATTAAGAAGACACTAGATTTTTAGTGCATATGAAAAGATCATTATCATATCAAGAAGAGTGATACTGCTAAAAGTAAGAAAAAAATAAGACCATGCTTCACTAATCATCCATATCATCTTATTTATCATGAAGATCACCTTCGCTTGCTTTCTACATCACTTTGAAGTATGAAAAAGAATCTTTAGATGTCTGGTTCATCGGTTGTATCAACTTTGGGTCGAGCACCAAATGACAAAGACCATTAAGAAAGTCCTAAATAAACCTCTCTTTCTGAAATTGCTCTTCTAGAAATTTTAATCATCATTCAATATTGTATTGTAAGCTTACATGATATGATTGAGAATCTCACATTGATACTTCAATGAGTTCTTAAATCCAATTGTCATCAATAAATTGCTATTGTTCAATTCACACTCTTTGGGCTTACTTTACATCATTTTTGTTTTCTATTTTTGTTTATACATTTACAATTGTTTTTGAAGACATGTTAGTATAGTTTTTATATGTTTTTCTTTTTGCATTTAAAAGCAAATGGCCTTGTTTTTAAAAAAACACTCAATTCGCCTAAATGATGTTTTGCTTGTTTTTAAAATGAACTACAACAACCACATATGCTTTAATTCAAATCTAAACATAAACAAAACTAAATAAAAATTAAAATTAAGAAACAAAAAATAAAAGTGATCCCAAACAGAGTCTTAGTTATCATCCAACTCACAGTAGTTTAGTCCCTTTTCCTTTCAAAAGAATTGCCTCGACTGGCATCAATTTTCATCGACACTTGTACTTCTATGTTCTAATTCTTCTTTTTAAATAAGAAGGATTGATTTAATTTTATGATGATGGTAGGGCTCTACAAGTCATTCAATGTGTTCTTTGCTTTATAGTAAATTAAAAAGTGCATAACTTGAATTAATAGTACCCTTCTATAATAATGTCACTTGAAATAGATTGATACCGTAATAATTATATAGATTAATATGATTAATTCATACGTATATGCATATGGTGACATATAAGAAGAGAAAAGTTATGTATTAAGTTCATACTAAACTATTATGGATACAACATATGATCTCTATATACCGCTCAGTATAGTTCAACATGTGCAATAGCTAATAATATAAAGATTCATATATAAATGACTTGTATAACTAAAAGTATGTAGATGGTATATTCACATATGCCAAAATTAATAGATTAGTATGATTAGTAAAATATCTATGCATCTAATAGGTCACATATACACTAGAGATTAATAACATATGAATTAAAAAACTTTATTGAATTAATTCAAGTATGCAATTCATTTTATTTCTAGTATAAGAGATACTAGTTTTTTTCTTCTTCTTTTCTCTTACACTTTGATTTTATAGGTTCCGCCATGTATTTCTACCCACATCAACAACATCGGCTTCCCTTCACTATGCTATCCTCATTGACTTTTAAATTATAATGAATCCATTGCAATTTTCTTTTCATCCTTTTCTTCATCTTCTTAAAATTTCATCATTGATCTAAGAATTCTAATCTTTTGATTTCAGTGCAGAGGGAGGTTAATGATCGTCTTCATCACTCTTCATCATCATCTATCATTTACACTTTCATGTTACCATATACACACACAACATGCCTAAATCATTTAAGTTTCCTCTCTAAGCCTTTAACATAGCTCAATTTACGCTTTAAGCTAAGAATTGATGTAAACACTCAATAAATAAATTTTTTTAGGACGTTGAATCTTAATTTGTCCGTGAATCACATTTCAAGAGTTAAAACATGACATGATATATATATATATATATAAAGAGAGAGAGAAGTGCATAGTAATGAACAATAATCTTATCGATTAGTTTTTTCTTATAAAATGATCTCTCTATTTATAGATAAGAGGGTACAATACGTGAAGTTACATGTTTTCCCTTAATTTAATGTGGGCATTTCAAGATATTTTAGCTATTTTTCATGTATGAGCCTACAACTCGGTTACCATTTGATTCGGTCGATTGAACTCGTGGGGCCTTGGTTCGGCATGACCTGCTTTCGATTATGCTCAACATGACTATTTTGGTCGGTCAGACATTGTTGATTGGCTTGAGCTAGCTTGACTATCGACCCTTGATACCTGGATGAGGAGCTTCTGTTGGTAGAATGAGACTAGGCTATTGATCCACCTTAAACTTACATATTTTAATGCAGATTTTATGCTCAATTTTTTAGGATATTATGTTTTAATGAAATGTATTTTTATATTTTTGATTGTTGGTGCAAGAAAAAGAGTTTAAGAGTAAAAATGAGCAAAAATATATTAAAAATGAGCAAAATGAGCTAAAAAATTGCCAAACCAACAGAACTAAAGCCTAGGCGCCTCAGTTATTTTCTAGAAGATTCATTGAATGAGGCCGAATTTTGAAGAGATATCTAAAGCAACTCTTGGTCATTTTCGAGCTCTTGCATTTTGAGTAGTTTTCTTTCTTTCTCCTTGCAATATGAATTAATCAAGTAAGTGATTTTGATTTTGTTTAGAACTTTTTTTATTCCTGAAAATTGTGATGATATTTTTACCGAACCTTCATTTACTTCACAAATTTGTTACTTGCATTGTTAAAATTTTTTGAGGAAGCTTATAGACCCGAGAGGGCTAAGATTTCTTGACTTGTAAGTATCACATTTCACTTTGGAAAGCGTAGTCGCGATCGTCTGAGGTGGGTGCAAATAGATATGGAGATAAGATTTGATGGGCGTAGAATTGATGTTTTTAGAGTGATTGACTAGATTCTTTTATCAATTTGGTCTAGAGATTGGAAATAAGGGTCACTGGTAGGTCCTAAAGAGAGGGCACGGTGGGTAATCTAGGAGTGAGAGACTTGAACCCACCCAACACTATTTTACATGCCGACGCCAACTTTAAATTAGTCAATGTTCTTTACACATCGAAAGAAGTAAAGAATATATATGCTTCTATTTGTTACAATACCACATTTAAACTTCTAAACATTTGAAATTTTACACTGATTATGAATTATTTGGAAGGAGAAACTCTCTTTTTATATATTTTCTAAAATCATTGCATTTACTTTTATTTACATTTGCAAAAATTAGTAAACTTAATTTCATCATCATTAATTTAGATATTTGTTGCAGTCTAAGTAAAGTTCTCCTAAAGTTAAAATTCCTAAATTTTGTTTCATTCTTTTTCGTTTAGCTTCCCCGTGGGATCGATACTGGGGTTTTTATTGAAAATCATTATTACTTGAAACGATACGTATACTTATTTAGTACCCTTAGTGAGAAAACTATTTCTTTAAATTTTATCATATTAAATTTATTCTCACTAGCCGCTAAATATAATTTGGGTGAAGTTTTTGACATATTAAGGAATATAAATATCGGCATAATTGCGGGTCGGGCGAGCTATTGGGCAGCAGGGAATCACCATGACATGATAAATATCTCTTTTCTTATTGAGGGGGTCCTTCGGGATGCTTGTGGTGTACATTGTGAAAGTGCTCTTGAAGCTGACCGACTGAGACACACAGACTCAAAAACAAATGCAGATAATAAAAGCGTCAATCTCTCCCTATTTATAAAGGTCATGAGCAAAAATATCCATAGGCCTCAAAGGCTAGATTTGAGAGCTGCATTGTGGTAACATCTAATGGCCGTAGAAGCCGAAGTTAGGAGCTACGTGAGTTATGTCATGTATGTCGTTGTTAGTCACATAAGTCGTAGCGAGGAGTTACAATAACACTCATAGGCCATAGAGGCTAGAGTTGGGAGCCGCATAAGCTGTGGTAACATCCATAGGCCACAGAGACTAGAGTTGTGAGCCACATGAGTTGTGATAATACCTGTCAATTGCAGAGGCCAGAGTTGGGAGCTGCATGGACTTGGACCACATAGGCCATACTTAGTCATGTAGGTCATGATGATGGGCTGCAATAAGAGAGCTTCAAGAGTTTGGAGAAAGTCACTGTATACTAAGTATGACAATTATAAGTAATTTTTTATGGCGTGCGTACTTACACAGTCTTCAGGAGGCGTCATTCCATAGGATGCTTAGTTATTCCATAACATATGTCGGGATTCCACAACACACGTCATGATTTTGTAAGAGGCTTCGTTGCGATGAGCATGGGACACCCGAAGGTGGTCGACAATGGTCGACGAGCAATGGCTGACGATGGTTGGCAGTTGTAGGAGTCAGTGGCGTTCGTTGGACATTCGGTGTGGAGTACTGAACCTTAGCTTCTTCTCCTCCAAGTCCCGGGCTTCTTCTGGTTTAAGGTCTAGGTCTCCTTTCATAAAATGGGTAAAACTCTATTTATAGAGTCTAAGAGAGGTCTCCCAATAAAAGGATAGAATTTGAACCAATCCATTGGACGACCTAGAGAGAACACTTGATTAGATGATGATCTGCAAACGTTTGGGTGCTATAACAATGTCAAAATTGAATGATCTTGAGCTCGTTGGATTCGTCTCATTGAGACAGTCGATTCGAGTATAGCTTGTCAGATTTTGAACTTGCTTGGCCTTCCAATTAAACCCAAAGTCTCCAAAAATGACTTAACAGTTCTTGGCTTGATTTGATTCAGATTGGACTAACTTTGGTGTTGTTCAGTTTACCTCGTCGAACTGATCAGTTTGAATATAAGTTTGTTAAAATCAAAATTTTAGATGATTTTTAATTGAAGTTTGAACTTTCCTTGTTCAAAAAATTATCTCGAGATTGTGTCATGTCTTGAGATCCGTCTCAGAAGTTGAAAATGTGTTGATGATGTATCTTTCCACATCTTTCATCTCATTAATTTTTGGGATATGCTATGTACACAAATAGAACAAATGTGTGCAATAATCAATATAAATATGTTGTAGAAACAAAGAATGCTTCATTTTTTCTTCAGGCCAAAATGAACACTCAAACACACCCCATTGAAAAAAAAATATCAATAATACCTCCCTTTCATGCACGTTGCCACATTCTATAAATGCTGCGGGGCTGATGTTAGATATACAAGGAAACAAATATACAACCAATAAATAGGCCACCTCACATGAAATCTCATAACAGATCCCCATCTTATAATAGAAATTTAATAGTACAGTCCTCTCCAGCGACCATCCACACAATAGTTCTTAATGCCCATCTCAACATATAACTGCATTTTCACCTTTCATACCACAAATCACATGCAATCTCCCTTTCAGAGTAAATTTGATTTATTTTAAGGAGATGTACAAACTTACCATTTATCCAATAATCTTTTTTTTTTTTTTTTTCTAAAAAGGCCGGAGACTATTATACGGGCTTCGGCGATCCCTGATGCGGATGACAATTCGAGTATCACACCCTCCACCGGAGGGAATTGAAACTAAGGCCAGAGAGGACTTACAACTGACAAGAAATGTCCGACCAACTAATCTGAGTATGCGTCGCATCCAATAATCTTATATATGTATTTACATATAAGACTTCCCTATACTTTATTTTTTTATATTTATACCTATCAAATCTTCCATATCACATAAAAAATATCACTATTACAACTATTAAAACATTAAACACAACTTTAAGAAATCTACTCCACCTAACGATACAGAAACCAACATTCAGAACACAAATCAAGAGAAAAAAAGTTAAATCGAATTGGAAAACAAGAGAAATCAGAGATGACATCCGAAGCAATTACAAGTCTTGGGAATGAATGAGCAGAAGCCAAAGGGCCTGTTTGGTATATTGCAGTTTATTGCATAGCAACAAGGAGAAGCAAAGCAGAGACCTTTGGGGCCTCCGCAGCAAGTACAGAGAGCGCATATCTGAAACCTTCCTAGCCGGCGCCTTTCGCTGAAAACCGACGGCCGGATCTCCGGCGCCGCCTCCATTGCCGCCTGCCGCATCTCCGGCGTAGCTGCTGTTGTCGCCATTTCAGTTCCCTGCAAAAAAAAATTGCAGCTTTGTGAAACGATGAAAAGGTGGTTAATGGGAGCAGGGGACTTACAGGGGAGAAGAGGGGATCGGTGGAGATGGAGGAGATGAAGAGGAGAGGGAGGAGGAGGAGGAGGAGAAATGGAATGTGAGAGAAAGGAGGCATCTTTTGGGTGGGATGAGGAGAAGAGAGGGAAAGGAGGGTTGGGGATGGAATTGGTAATTTGAGAGGGAGAGTTCACATAATGGAAGAAGAGGTTTCTGCCATGATTGAGATGGCCGGCTAGCGAGGTAAAGAGAGGAAATTACATTGGGAGCACATATTTGTCAGGACTTCGTAAAGACTATTCGAAAAAAATGAAGTATTATTCGAGTATTATGTGATGTTATTCGATTACTTTGCGGTGTTATTTGAATATTCCCCCGCATTACTTGATTTGGGGTTGTGTTATTCGACATATTCCCCGTGTTATTTCAATTTTCACTATGTTATTGAAATAACAGAGCCCCAAATCAAGTAACGCGGGGAACTATTCCAATAGCACTTCCTTTTCCATAAATAACGCAATTGAAATATTTTCATAACACAGCGGGATATTTCTATAACACAACGACTATTGTAATCCGAACGTAGCTCTACGTCGGAGTCCTAACGAATATTTTTTTTTATATTGGACAAGAGGCTTTTTTATGTAAAATTACAGCATGTCTATTCCTTGAAATATTAAGTTTTTTATTTTTATTTTTATAAAATTGGGATTTTCAACACCAAAACTTTGATATTTACGTACATTTTAAACATATAAATGAAAAAGTGTATATTTGATTTTTAAATATTATGATAATATTATTAATGATTCGAGTGTTATGTGTGTAAATATGAAAATTTAGGTGATGAGATATGTAAATACACAAGAATAGTGTGCTATGTATGTAAATGCCCTACTTTATCCTTTATTGCATGGCACTGAAAACATCAAATAAAAAAATTAATATTTATCGGTAATATGTTCATGAAATCAGCATTCAAGCATTCAAAATGAGCTAATAAACCTATATTTTTTTTTAGTGACATAATTAAAATTATTAATAATATAACAAATTATCCAGCATAAAATCAATGCTTTTGCTATGATTTTAAGATTTTGGGTTTTGTTATTTAAATGTAGACTTTTGAGCACTAATATAGTAATAAAAGAGCATTTTATTTTATAATTATAAAATCACCACTTCTTTAAAATCCAATGATAATTTGAATAAATGTTTTAGTTTAGAAGATGAAAAAGGAAAAGCAAAATGACATACTAAGTAGGGCTGTCAAAAAAGCTTGTTGTTCGCGAACAACTCGTGTTCGGTTCGTTAAGTAGCTCGTGTTCGACTCGTTTGTTAAGTATATGAGCCGAACACAAACAAAATTTTAAAGCTCGAATTATAAACGAGCCGAACACGAATAACTCTTTGTTCGCTCGTGTTCGGCTCGTTTTAGCTCGAAATAAAAGAATTATATAAGTTTTTATATAACAATATATTACATATATTATTTATATAATAATATATTATATATATTTATGTCTAAGTTTAAGTCATAGCACCTCATGTGACAATGTGGTTAGTGTCTTCTTTTGTATATATTTGATCCAGGTTCGAATCTCACACTTTATATCTATTTTTCTCAATTTAAGTTTAACGAGTCAATTTCGAGCCGAACACGAATATTTAAATCGAGCCGAATACGAAAACACTGTTCACGAGCCGATTTCGAACACGAGCTATTTCGAACGAGCCGAACACGAGCCACGCCTGAGCTCGCTCAAGCTCGGCTCGTTTACAGCCCTAGTACTAAGGTTAAAAATGTAAAAAGATTAAAGTGCGTTGGGGTCCATATTGGTCCTTGGAATTGAGCATTTTAGCGTAAAATGATTCAAATATTAGATCAAAGATTCAAATATTAGATGTTTACTTCTACGTTTCTTACAGCTTTGCAGTTGATGTTGGTACAAGAGGCCAAGAATGGATTTACACAACATGCAATCTGGAGACAGCATGCATAATATGGAACATAAATGATTCAAATATTAGATGTTTACAGCTACGTTTCTTACAGCTTTGCAGTTGATGTTTGTACAAGAGGCCAAGAATGGATTTATACAAAATGCAATCTGGAGACAGCATGCATAATATGGAACATTTACATATAAACCACTCAATTCTTATGTATTTACATATCTAATATCAAGATTTCAAATTTTAAATATATGCCACCTAACACTGTATTTTTCTTTTTAATAAATAAAATAACGACACTTCTGATGTGACATGAAAGATTTAGGTGGCATAAATGTAAAAAAAAAAAATAATAATAATAATAAAAAATAAAAAAAAAAAAGGTGTTAGATATGTAAATATGTTAGAATTGGGTGATAAGTATTTAAATGCACTTATTTAATTTATCTAATAAATATATATTCCTAGATATTTAAATGTACTTCATCTTTTAAAAATAGTTTATTTAATTTAACTATGAGATTCTCAAAGGGTAGTCATGAGTTTTTTTATCAAAGAAGATTTTGTACATTGGAGGTGTAAGTTTACTAGATGAACAATTTTAAGGTAGAAAGTGGCCTGAATCATTAATTTCAATTAAATACCAAAAACATAATTTGTGCTGATTTTCTACTCATAGTTGGAATATTTACATACAAATCAAGCAAATATGTAAATATCAAATTGAAAATAGCATCACTTTCTACATTTTAAGATGACTGAAATACACATTTTTCGTGCATTGACGTGAAACAGCGAAGTGTTATCTATGTAAATACGAGAGTTTACGTACGAGAGATGTAAATACATAAGAATCATACATGAATTTCCCTTAAAATCTCTCTGCAAAAACCTGAGAATTTTCATTTGGCTTACATGGCTGCTTCACATTAAAAATGATAAAAATAATCATTTAATTGAATATAATTTAAAGCAAGTATGAATTTCAGCTCCATAACCTCAAAACTTCTTCAAGAATGGCTGCCATACTGAATTTTGTGTAGAAATTAACACATTTAAATTCTACATCATCTAAATCCCTATAAATTATTAGTTTATTAATTTACTATATACAGAACAAAAAATCAATATATATAGAAAAAAATTCATTATTTTTAAAAAATATATTATCTACATAAAAAGAATCAAATGAACTCTCATAAACACGAAAAAAAAATATTACGTCAGGACTCCGAACGTAGAGTTAGTCGCTGTGTTATAGGAATATTCTACTGTGTTATAGGAATATTCCGCCAGCGTTATTTGTGAAAAATGAAGCGTTATTTGAATATTCCCCCGCATTACTTGATTTGAGGCTGTGCTATTCCAATAATAACATAGTGAAAATTGAAACAACAAGGGGAATATGCCGAATAACATAGCCCCAAATCAAGTAACGCAGATGAATATACTGCAAAGTAATCAAATAACACCACATAATTCTTAAATAACAGTTCATTTTTTTACAAATAACACTGATGGAATATTCTTGTAACACAACGAAATATTCCAATAACACAACTACTATTGGAATCCGAACGTACCTCTACGTTCGGAGTCTTGACGTAATATGCGCTCCATAAACACACTCATTCCTTCCATTTTTCACTTTGGAAGAAGAGAGAAGATAGAATTTTTAGTGCTGAATACTAAGGTATTCATAAAATCCTAAAATCTGCATAAAGAATTTTAGATTCTCAAAAGAAACATTTATGTAAGGGAACAATAAATATAAAAATTGTAGCTCCAATTAGTCATCCAACTCCCCTTTATTCGAAGGACACACCAACCATTAATTTTCATCTCAGTTGTTATCAGAACTTCAGACCATAAATCTTTTTCAAGCCAACAAACATTAAGAATCAAAATTCTTTACAAAAGCGCAGAGTTTGTGTGTGTGAGAGAGGGAAAATATTTGCGTACGTAAGACGCACGCAGCGCTGCGTGCGTCGGGAGGTTATCCAGAGGGTATAGGGGGGTTATATTCGCATTATACCCCCTGTAACCACCCTGTAACTTACCTGTACCTACCGGAACTACAAAAGCGAAGAACATATTTGTAGGTTACAGGTAGGTTATAAGAAAATTACAAGTGGTATAACGCAGATATAACCCCCCATACCCTTTGAATAACCTCCCGACGTACGCAGCGCTGCGTACGTCTTACGTACACAAATATTTTCCGTGAGAGAGACAGAAAAAGCAAGGGATTACAAACCATACTACCTTTTTTTATAGCAGTTTGCAGACATTACTTATAATAAAAACATATGCCAGTGTTGGACCAAGGTTGATGCCATTATGCTGCAACAGCACATGGTCAGAGTCAAGAAGAATCAGTAAGGCCATTCGTCACTGTCATCAATAGGCTTCTTCACAAATATCTGATTGTATTCGGGGCGTGATATCTGCATTAATATATATATTCTCAAGAGTTTGAATAAATTTAAAATCAAGATCCTTAAGTGCTTTGAAACTCAAAACTGAAATGATAATCTTGTGAGAACTGGGAATCATATAAATGGGCATGGAGAAAAAGAATAATGCTTGTTTACAACCTAGATAGAAGTCATTGAAGTAGTGAGTTACAATTAGATGATGACAGTATATAGAGTTTTTAGAGTGCTTGGAGAATCAGCATAGAAAAATCAATAAATCAAGATATATAGAGAATTAGAGTTCATTTGGGACGGCTGCAATTTTTGATAATGGTGGTTAAAAAGTTGTTGTGGGAAAAAATAATTTTTCTAAGAACTACGGTGAGAATTTTAATTCTAATTTTTTTCAAGAATGCATCTGATATAGTGTTTTGAGATTATAGCTAAATTTACTGAAATACCCCTCTCAAAAATTATAAATAGATCGCTCATTCTTCACTTGAAGAGGGGATGAGAAGAGAAAGACTGAGCTGACAGGTAAAGCATAACTCTTGAAGAGAAATAAATGAGCACTAGTTGAGCTTTGATTGGGCAAGACCTTGCAACTTTTTTCCCTTTCCAACATTTTTTCATGTAAAAATTTTGTTATCTTATATTTCTACCGAGCTAAGACTTGAAATTTCTTTACCGTTGAAAATTTTCTAGCAAGCAAGAAATCTTAAATACTAAATAAGATACTATAAAATTTAGAGGCATAAATGAATGAATATATGCTTCAATCGGATTGCCATGATTGAAGAATTCAGACTCCAATTAGAAAGAAGGGCGTGATTCCATGCAAAACAAGACTTCATGAAAATCAGTATATTAAAAAGAGGATAAATCATTCCTCTTTTTTGAAAACAGGTTTCAGGTAAATTGCATCAAAGCATGTGCAAAGAATGTGTAATAACTGGTGTTGGATCCATCCAGTTATCAAGTCAAACCAAACCGCCCAATTCACCTTTGTTCCTCTCTTCGTTATTTAACTGAAGTTGGGATATTCGGGTAGAGGCCGAACACACGAGCAGAAGAGAGGAGAGAATGCGGCTGTGATCATGCGGCGACCAAACATAAGAAAGTGAGGATCAATGTTTACTTCGTAGGGCATGCGATTCGTGATCTAAAGAGGGGCTTCCGATTCCATAGTTACCAACTCTGACTCCTTGATGCTTTTGACAAAGTCATTAGAAAAGCCGCCAAGCAAGGAGAAGATGGAAGGGAATGTTGATGCCTCTTCTTCGTCTTCATCTTTTTTCTCTCTGCTTCTAATTACCACATATCTTCAGCTTGATTTACTTAAAAATGGTAATAACTCTAAATTAGCTTCTCCTTCTAAATTAACATTTACTTGTTTATATTAATAAAGTTTGAGGTGAAATTAAATCCAAGGCAATTTTATATTTATGCAACATTTTTTAAGTGATTAAATGGAGAGGGTTTGAGGAGTTTTGATTTTTATTATCTCTTTGTTTATGCATTTAACCTTGCGGTCCTTAACATGGTTAGGTATAATTTTTGAATTATAACTTAATTAGTTTGAGAAAATAATGAGGATTGGGGATCATGGCTATAGATATATATTTAAGGCTAACGAATAAACCCATCTTATATTGCAGAAGAAAGGCAATTTCATTTGTTGAGATGAGTTAGTTTAAATGTGTATATATTTCATAATTAATATTTAAATAAATTCTATGAGAATTGAACCTTAAAAAATCTGCTAAGGTTTTATTAAGTCACATTGAAACCATTAAATAAATCATAATCTTTTAGGGATGATTATTCAAGCATAAATCAGGAGAGATATGTTGAATCATCAATTTACAAATGTGTTCAATTAATTATTATAATCATTTAATATTTTGATATGCAAGGTCTTAAATGCATGAATGATGTTGATTCTTTTGAATCTAAAGTTCATGGAGCACTATATGTTGAAGTAAAAAATCAACATCATAATCTAAAGAGGACTGCCTGCTATCTAATTCGATAGGTGGCCCTTTAGCGAGTAAGGAATAAACATACTCTTATTTATTAGTGGCATATTCCTTAATGCTTGTTGATAAATTTTTAATAGTTGATAAAATGTTGAGAAATATGCTTATTTATTCATGGTGCTTTGTATGGTTCTGATATTAGAGATTTTATTTATTGCACAAATTTCTAAAAAAAATTATGAACTTAATTATGATTACATAGAACTATTTACTACTATTACAAATCATGAATTAATAATGATATAATCTTCATTGTGTAACCTTTAACTGAAAATAAAATTATATGTATATGATTGTATGTATGGTATATGTATTGTAGGTTGAACCTATTTAGAGTTGTGCCAATGGGTCCATAGAGCAATGACCTTATAAAAAATCATCAGATTTCGTTGGGATTAGTACCTGAAGTTCATGGTTTTAGGACGATGTAGTAAACAAATTTTATATCTATATCTATATCTATATATTCAAGAGGTATCCTTTGTATTAATTCTTCAAGGTCATTCCAATTTTTTTTCTTTTGAACATATCTTTAAAACTACTTGAGAAGTATTAATCTTTATAACATTAAATATATTAGTATCAATAACAATCTTTATGACTATAATTATATCTTCAATTCTATTAATTTTTATAACATTATCTTTCAAACACTTATTTATAATTACACCGACACCATTTCTAGTACGAATCCTACATGAATACCAAAGTTTAAAACCTAAGCTATCAATCTTCTTAGTTTTTTTTCTCCAAATCATTTAGTTTCTTGAATGCATAAAATATCTATATTTCTATGATCCATAATATCTACTAATTCCATTAAATTACTGTGAGAGAACCTATATTCTAAGTTCCTATCAAAATATTAGTTTCATAGACCGACTTCTTTGTCCCTACATCTGTCCTTAATATGAAAACCCTTACTTATAAAACTACACCCGGACACCAAAACAGCGACCCTTACGACCCTTGCACATTTTTTACTGTATTCAGTTCATACAGTATGTCACTTCCAAGAGGCATACTAACATTTATACAATGATTTAAAAGATTCATGTCATAATTTCTTACAAAAAATTTATGCTGGTGTCAACTACTTAATGCAGCCCTTCATTTTTCGCATCCGAGGCTTGGGACTCGACAATGGCAATGTTGGCTAAGGTCTTACAATAGTTAAATTTTATTTATAGATGGGTGAATTGATTTAGTTTTATTAGATTTAGATATCCTGATTATCTTATTGGTGGATATAAATATTATTGAAATGATATGGATCCATCCAGTTATCAAGTCAAACCAAACCGCCTAATTCACCTTTGTTCCTCTCTTCGTTATTTAACCGGAGTTGGGATATTCGGGTAGAGGCCGAACAAACGAGCAGAAGAGAGGAGAGAATGCGGCTGTGATCATGTGGAGACCAAACATAAGAAAGTGAGGATCAATGTTTCGTGATCTAAAGAGGGGCTTCCGATTCCATAGTTACCAACTCTGACTCCTTGATGCCTTTGACAAAGTCATTAGAAAAGCCGCCAAGCAAGGAGAAGATGGAAGGGAATGTTGATGCCTCTTCTTCGTCTTCATCTTTTTTCTCTCTTCTTCTAATTACCACATATCTTCAGCTTGATTTACTTAAAAATGGTAATAACTCTAAATTAGCTTCTCCTTCTAAATTAACATTTACTTGTTTATATTAATAAAGTTTGAGGTGAAATTAAATCCAAGGCAATTTTATATTTATGCAACATTTTTTAAGTGATTAAATGGAGAGGGTTTGAGGAGTTTTATTTTTTATTACCTCTTTGTTTATGCATTTAGCCTTGCGGGCCTTAACATGGTTAGGTATAATTTTTGTATTATAACTTAATTAGTTTGAGAAAATAATGAGGATTGGGGATCATGGCTATAGATATATATTTAAGGCTAACGAATAAACCCATCTAATATTGCAGAAGAAAGGCAATTTCATTTCTTGAGATAAGTTAGTTTAAATGTGTATATATTTCATAATTAATATTTAAATAAATTCTATGAGAATTGAACCTTAAAAATCTGCTAAGGTTTTATTAAGCCACATTGAAACCATTAAATAAATCATAATCTTTTAGGAATGATAATTCAAGCATAAATCAGGAGAGATATGTTGAATCATCAATTTACAAATGTGTTTAATTAATTATTATAATCATTTAATATTTTGATATGCAAGGTCTTAAATGCATGAATGATGTTGATTCTTTTGAATCTAAAGTTCATGGAGCACTATATGTTGAAGTAAAAAATCAACATCATAATCTAAAGAGGACTGCCTGCTATCTAATTCGATAGGTGGCCCTTTAGCGAGTAAGGAATAAACATACTCTTATTTATTAGTGGCATATTCCTTAATGCTTGTTGATAAATTTTTAATAGTTGATAAAATGTTGAGAAATATGCTTATTTATTCATGGTGCTTTGTATGGTTCTGATATTAGAGATTTTATTTATTGCACAAATTTCTAAAAAAAATTATGAACTTAATTATGATTACATAGAACTATTTACTACTATTACAAATCATGAATTAATAATGATATAATCTTCATTGTGTAACCTTTAACTGAAAATAAAATTATATGTATATGATTGTATGTATGATATATGTATTGTAGGTTGAACCTAGTTAGAGTTGTGCCAACGGGTCCATAAAGCAATGACCTTATAAAAAATCATCAGATTTCATTGGGATTAGTACCTGAAGTTCATGGTTTTAGGAAGATGTAGTAAACAAATTATATATCTATATCTATATCTATATATTCAAGTGGTATCATTTGTATTAATTCTTCAAGGTCATTTTAATTTTTTTCTTTTGAACATATTTTTAAAACTACTTGAGAAGTATTAATCTTTATAACATTAAATATATTAGTATCAATAACAATCTTTATGACTATAATTATATCTTCAATTCTATTAATTTTTATAACATAATCTTTCAAACACTTATTTACAATTACACCGACACCATTTCTAGTATGAATCCTACATGAATACCGAAGTTTAAAACCTAAGCTATCAATCTTCTTAGTTTTTTTTCTCCAAATCATTTAGTTTCTTGAATGCATAAAATATCTATATTTCTATGATCCATAATATCTACTAATTCCATTAAATTACTGTGAGAGAACCTATATTCTAAGTTCCTATCAAAATATTAGTTTCATAGACCGACTTCTTTGTCCCTACATCTGTCCTTAATATGAAAACCCTTACTTATAAAACTACACCCGGACACCAAAACAGCGACCCTTGCACACTTTTTACTATATTCAATACATACAGTATGTCACTTCCAAGAGACATACTAGCATTTATACAATGATTTAAAAGATTCATGTCATAATTTTTTACAAAAACTTTATGCTGGTGTCAACTACTTAACGCAGCCCTTCATTTTTCGCATCCGAGGCTTGGGACTCGACAATGGCAATGTTGGCTAAGGTTTTACAATAGTTGAATTTTATTTATAGATGGGTGAATTAATTTAGTTTTATTAGATTTAGATATCCTGATGATCTTATTGGTGGATATAAATATTATTGAAATGATACTTATGGTAATTGGAATTATTTCTTAACTTTTATCTCACATTCTTTTGTTGGATTTTCCATGAGTTCTTTTTACACCCAATAGGCAAGATGCGATAGAGTAGTATCAAAGCCTTAGTTTTTATCCTCTAGGTTTAGTCTATATAAAATTTCCTATAGATAGATGTTTAAGATCTTATGAATATTAGCATTTCTACAGAGATGCAGGTATCAATGAATGAGAAATTGGAGGTTTTACATTTGCTTAGTCTTGTTACTCCAGTTGAGAGATTTTATTTGGTTAATTGTAATTTTTTGAATGATGAGAAGAGAATTTTGTAAGAATTTATATTGAGCTTTCATGAAAATTAGACATTTATAAGTAAGGATATGATTTTACTATATTAGAGGTTTTAAATGGTTTGAGTATCATTTGAAGGATTTAATAAGCAATATGAGTGGAGGAATGAAATTAACATTTGACATAAATTTTTGAATTTTATAGCAGCATTAAATAGATCAGATTATACTATGAGTATAGATTAAAAGGATGAGTATAAGTCGGAGTTTATATATGATAAGGTTGTAGACATTTACCTATGCTTAATTGAAATGGAATATGCTTATCATATAGAAGTTGCATTTGCGTAGTTTTTTATGTCTTACATGATACTTACAGTAATACTCATTATAGAATTGTGTTGTTTAGAAAATTATATATACCTAGCATTATTGCAAATAAGTTCATTTAAAGTATAATGGTTATTTATATTGCCATCTATTGATTTGATTAGCACACTGATTAAAATAACTTTTGTCATACAGTAATGCTGGTGGCGATGTTGTGTTTTAAGCATATTTTTATTCATTAAGAGCAATGAAATGAGTGGCATGTGTATGCTCCGACTGGTTGGCCAACATAAATTTGCACGTTCTTTCACATAAAGATGTTCAAGGTAAAAGTTAGAATATATTGAATAATTGATGCATGATCTATTGTATTAATTTTACCACATAAAGGAAATCTTAATCATGCTGAATTAGATATTGCTAAAATATTAGCTTACTTCATGATGTTGATGTCTAGTAAATATTTACTATTTAGGCAATCAATTATACCCATATATTAAGCTTGATTGGAATGATTGCAATAGTTAGTTATTCTCTTGATAGATATATATATTAGTTATTCTATTATATATATATATTTTATTATTGTCCGATTAGGTGTATTAATATGTGATTGGTTCCTTATTTTGCTTGTTATACAATCTGATACTAAAAAATTGTTTAAATAAAGAAGTGCTAGCTTTATTTTATATTTTTTAATTGAATTAGGAAGAACTATGAGCCGATTCTGTGTTTGTAATGTGATTTCGTGGTAAGCATATGCTAATTTTTGAGATTGTCACATGATCACTAATCATGATGCGATGTTTGCAGTTATTTCTTAGGCCTGGCGCTTTGTATATAATATTTTCATAGGTTAATTTAATATTCATTGATGATTTAATTTGTGATAAAGTCTTATACACTATAAAGTAATTCCCCAATTTTATTTATTAAATGGGAAATTAATTGAGGTTTTACTGGATTTAGATATTCTGATTATCTTGCCCGTTGACAAAAATATTGTTAAAATTATATTATTTTGATTTAAATTATTCCTTGATTTTCACCTGACACCCTCCAGCTAGGCTTTCCATGAGTTCCTATGATAGATAAGAGTATAGGCACTCTCAATGGTATATCAAATGAAACTAATGAAACTAATATTAGGATAGGATCTATATAGTGGGCGGTTTGTGATAGAAAGCGCAAAAAGAAGTTCAACCTTTAAAATATCATATTAAAATGTTACAAAATAATTTAATTATAATATCTAATAAAATATAGATGGGAGGCATAAACAAAATGTGGCACCCAAAGACATATACAAGAAGCTTCAATTTGATTGCAATGCTTAAAGGAAAAAAGCCAAAAGGCTATTTGGTTAAATTAGAGTTTGTTTGTTTACTTTTTCATGATTTTATCTTCAAATTTAAGGTTATCTAGATAACACATAGCATCCAAGATTAATAAGACAATGTATACAGCAGCAAAAATGGGTGCTATTTAAATTAGTCAATCTTCAAGGTTAAAATATAAGGGGGAAAATGTAGGAGGCTAAAATCACCATCGATTACTCAAAATAATACCATACACTTTATATTCAATAGATAACTTAGAAATCTTTATAGCATTGGCTTCTAGATAACATTTCTATTTTGATAACATCAAATGAACAACTCCAAGAAAGTATTTCGGCTAGCAAGCTGAAGGGAGTGATTGCAAAAGTTAACAAGATACATAAAATGGGCATATTTATTAACACTGCAGAAATTACAAGTAATACCACAAAAATCTAATCTATTTATTGAAGAAGAAGAAGAAAAAAAGCAAAAGGCAATTCACATTCCTGTCCTTTGCCTCATTTAAGATTTATCCCAAGTTGGGTTTTTATCATTGCATGAAAGAGGAAAGATATTCCACTATTTTCATCATTTTAAGTCAATTTATGTCAAATCTTGATCCTAGAAGAGAAAAGGACCATATATTGCTGCAAGAAAACACTCATACAATACCAACACCATAGAAGCATTCTAAAAACATAACATTCTGGATATATAAAAAAGGGAAATGCAGATACATACCACTCAATTCTTATGTATTTACATATCTACCACCCAAAATTTGATATTTATACTTATAATACCATGGAATCATAAACCTATGTTATAAGGTGTATTTTAATTTTAAAAAGATGGTGATGGTGGTATCTTTTATGTAATGTTATAGATTTGAGTGGTATGCATATGAATGTTTAGGTGTTAGATTTGTAAATACATAAGAATTGCATGCTATGTTTGTAAATCCCCATTAAAAATAATAGGATATATGAATAAACATTTTCACATATGTGTCATGAATAGTGCAATTCATAGTTTCATACCAATGTTACAATCCACAAATAACCAATGTGTTTTGCATCTCGCTGGATTTATATATTTATACATTAAGATATATCTATTAGGTCCAGCTAATGATATAAATTGGTCATTGAACTATCCACAGAGACCAGTTTGTAATGTTTTTGAGCACCTCAGTCCTATCAAAATTATTGAATTGCAGGGCGCTGAGATCTCGAAGAGAGTGGATGATTAATGGAGATTTGAAGGTTAACGCTCGCGGAAAGCAAAAATTTGCTGTGCTAAGACAAATAAATTAGCAATTTGATGATTTGAGGACTTCCTGCTCTGAGAATTTTATTGTGCCCTTGAATTAAATAAATGTTCTAGCTCAACTAATTGATCCTTCTTATCACCCAATTCTACGTTCAATCCTATTTCTAAAACAATAACCTACCATGTTCGAGCTCAACTATCCTTTTTTAACTTAGTTTTCCCCAAAATGTTTCGCAATTTTTATCATCAACTTAGATTTACAAGAACAAACAAGCAATACACAGGCCAAAATCTCACAATTTTTATCATCAGCTTAGTTCTGCATTATAAGGTAGCAAAAAAAGTAAAACAGATTCAATTCGCCAGTTTTCTGTCATCAAGATAAGGAAGCAATACTAAGGAAGCAATACTTGGGAACTCACCAAATCCTTGAATTTGAGGAAGGCGATTACGAAGAAAACGAAGAAAAGGATCTCGAACTCGGCCAAGCGAACAAAACTGAAGACTGAGTTGACCGCTCTTGTTATCAGCGACGGACGCTGGATCTGGGCGCCGCGCCGACCACCGCTATTGCCGCCGCTTGTCGGCATCTCCGGCGTGCGCGACCTAGATGTATTTCTTTGGAGATTCTAAAGCCAACCTTCTACGGCTGTTTGCCTGCAGGATTAAGGCGATCCCAGCGAAGTCCCCCGTCGCGATTTCCCCGCTACTTCGGCGTCGGTCGTTGGGGATACCGAACCTGCACAACGGTATGAGAAGCCCTATGTTTTTAATAAAACATCTTGTAAATTATAAACAATTTTTAGTTAATTAATATAAATTAATTAAATAAATTAATATTATCTGTGTCCTGCTTAATTAAAATATTTTATTTAAATTAATTTTTACATTATTAATTGATAATAAATTTATATGTTATTTTTTATAATAACAATTTATCAATTATAGTTAGAATTGATTAAGAAAATCTGATAAATTATTAATAATTAATTAAAACATTAAATATAATTTAATTAATTATAAAATTAATTATTTTTAGTCCTTAATATTGCTCAATAAAAAAGACATTAAAATACTTGAATTGATTTTGTTTTTCTGAATAAAATGATTATTTCAAGAGCTTAATAATTTGCTAATTAATAATTAATTGAGATGCTAAGTGTAAGTTAATTATGATTTCTTTAATTTAATTAAAATGTATTGATGCTAGTTTTTTATAGATGTGTTTTTTTGTAGTACCAAGTCATTCGCCACTTCATCTCTTTCTCTCGAAGGGTTGAGTATATTAGTTTTTCATCAGCAATGTCAAGCACGAGCCTTATATCCCCTCATCATTTGCTTCCTGTCACTCAACTAAATTTCCTTCATAAAATGTTAGGACTGCCATCACTCTTTCGTTGTTATGCTTATATTCGATCAAAAACATTGCATCCATTTTATGTGACATCGTGAATGGAGTTTGCTAGGTCATCGTGAAAGATGTCATTTGGACTATCCAAAGAACAAATGAAATAGTTTTGGCCTAAATTTTTCCAACTCCTTCAATTTTTTTCCTTAATATGTTGAAGATGATCTTGTTGGCTACTTCAACATATCAATTTGTTTGAGGGTTATGACCGGATGCAAAATTAAGACAAATTCCCTAACATTGGCAAAAATCGTTTACCTCCTAGTGAGCAAATTGTATTTCATTATGTATGTGATGATGTGTGGTAGCCCATATTGGTAGATCAGATCCATGCAGATAAGGTTTTGAACGATCTCTATAGTGATCCGAGCAAACATCTTAGCTTCAATCAACGTCAACGAGTAAAAATTTTGGTTGGTCTCGCAATGGGGGAAAGGGTTTAAGGATGTTGAGTTATCAGAAGACAAAAGACTATGAGTTGAAGATGGGCTATAGTGGTTGTATTTCTGACATTCTTTGCAGCTTGCTAAGAATCCCTCAACATTTTTTTTGAAGCATTGACCACAAATAACTTCGTCATTGTACTTAATCTGCCAAAGTTTTTTTCTTCTAGAAGAGCTTCTACACTTTAGAGTGTACCTCTTAAAGGACATTCTCTGTCTCATCTTTTTGTATGCACTTCAGGTACAAGGATGTGACCGGTCTTTAGAGTGTACCACTTGAAGCACTTTAGATCAGTAACTCCTGAGACAATCTCGATCTCAAGGTACAAGATGTAAGGATTCACCTAACTTTTTATCTCCTTAGTTTCCAATCCCATCACATTGGCTTCCTTAATGGTCAATTAGACAAGCTTTTAAGGAATCCTTCCCTGAAGTGAATGCACTTGGATAGCTCTACCACTTGGTTGTCCAGTGGAGAGAAATGTGCAATACTGAAGCCTTTGAATTTCTCTTTCTCCGTTTTGAATTTGTTGAGGTATTTGGTCATCATCTAATATCCGATCTTGAATTCCTTGTTCACCTAATTCACCACTAACTTTGAATCAGATTTCACTAGGAGGTGCTTAGCGCCCATCCAGGAATCAAACTGTAGACTAACAGTGAGAGCTTCATATTTAGCTTGATTGTTGGTGATTTCAAATCCAACGTCTATCGAGTGGTACAGATGGTCCTTGGTTGAATTGATTAGAGTAACATTGAGCCCTACCCAATTTGAATACACACTCCGTCAATTTGTAAGACTCATGTATGACCATCAGTTGTCATTTCTTTGTTTGTCTTGCTTGATTTGAAAAAAATGGCCAGGAAATATTTTATGGCTTGTGCTTTGCTTGTGGTCTGGGCATGTAAGAGAGAACAAATTCGTTGAGTTTCACTGCCCATTTGAAGAGCCCATTGAGTGCTCTAGCCTAGTGAGGAAAATTTGAGTAGGTTATTGATGATGATGCTAGTCGGATGCATTTGGAAATATGAGAAAAGGGTGTATGTGGAAAAAATAAGAGCAAATATTAATTTTTTTCATAATGTGATAGCTGAGCTTCACGTCTCAGAGGACTCAATTGACATAGCAAACTCAGATCTTCTTCCTTAGTTCTTCTCAAACTAAAACAAAGCTAATGGCTTCAAGAGAAACCCTCAAGTATACGGAGAGCTTTAGTTTTTTTAATGCTTTCTCCTATTCATCCATCCAAATAAAACTCTTTGCATGCCTTAAGGCTTTGAAAAAGGCGATGCACTTATCACTCAATTTTGAGATGAATTAACTCGAGCCTGTGATCCATCAGGAGGGACGACATATTGATCACTGTTTGCACCTTTTCTAGATTAGTCTTTGTTCCCTCCGAGGTGGTTAGGAGGTAGCCTAAAAACATATTTGTGGATGCCACGAAGGTGTGCTTGAGTGAATTGAGTCTCATATTATATTTTGTGAGTGTTTTAAAATTTTATTTTAGATCTTTGATGTGTTGATTAGGCATTTTTTGTTTTTTTTCAAAACATCATCCAAATATACCTAAATGTGTTGATCAGACATTTTCTTATTTTTGGACACCCTGAATGACACTACAATATAATAGTACACTACCTCACTAGTGATGAACGTAACTTTCTCTGCATCGATAGGGTGCATTTTGATCTAGTGGTAGTTAGAGAATGCAATGAGGAAGCTCATCAGATAATGGTTAATCGCTGCATCCACAATTGCATCAATTCGAAGTTAGCGGTGGTTGTCCTTTAGGTAAAAACTATTCAGGTCAGTTAAGTCCTTGCACATCCTTCATATTCTTTTGGCTTATGCACCATGACTACATTGGAAATCCATGTCTAGTGTTGGTCCTCTAAAACACAGACAACCTCCAAATACCTTTGAAACTTCTTCTCAGATTGTCTCAATCAAAGTGTCACCTAGTGGCCACATCTTTTGGTTCATTGGTCAGCCTACATGATTGATTTTTAGATTGTTTCACACGATATTAATCAATATCCCTAATATTTTATTGGCGGACAAAATTGAAGTGTCCCAATGTTCCCAGATAGTATCAATCAACATATATTTTGACCATGAATAATACTTCACTTATTAGAAAAATTTTACCAGTCTTGCCCTTAGTAGCCAAGATCTGATAGGTGGTCTCACTAGTCTCAAAACCCCCTTCATGCATATTGTCAAACTTAACCAACTCCTTTTTGATGCTTTCACCCATCCAGAGATAATTGGTGCATGACTGCACAAGATTACCTCAGACAATGATTACCTTCCCTTCGCTTGGGAAATTCAAAACTAAATAATATATGCTTGAAGAAGTTGAACAAGGGATGGCCAAAGATAGCATTATAAGTGGCACCATGAAGTTTTTTGATATTGGTAATTTGCTTATCTCTCTCTCCCTAAGATACCAATAGAGTGATGGTTCATAGCTTTTCCTTTAGTGGGTTTATCACCATGGTTATTTGGTCGTTACTGAGGCCCATCTTATTAATCATTGACTTGAATAAGATGTTCACATAACTGTTAGTGCCGATTAGAATGCTATGAATTTAGTAGGTTCTGATCATCATGGTGACAATGATGTTGTCATTGTAAGGATTACCTATAGGTGGAAGATCTTCATTTGTAAAAGCAATGGGGATGCGAGCTACATTTGGGGCGAGGATGGCTACACATAGTTCTCCTGACCAAAGCCTCTCAGAATGGCCTAACGGGATGAATCTCCACCTCCTCCAAAGATAGCAAGGACTATGCCAGCGATGTGGATTCTGTGGGCTTAGACCGACTAATCCAATATTTCTTATATAAGAGATTTCCCTTGCCATTGGGTCTTTTCTCCTAGAGCTGCAAGCTCCTTAAGCTTTCAAACTTGATCTGCTCTTCAATCAAGCCTCAGAGATGCTGAGAGTCATTCATGTAGCGACCATGGTTGTGATGGTTGGTATAATACTTTTTGGGGTCCCAGACGTAAGCTTCATTTTTTATTAGGAGTGTTCTATTGAAATAATCTTTATTTTGGAAGACCTCCACTATCTCGACCATAAATAATCTCCATGGAGTTGTTTGGTGTACTTTATGGTTAGGCAGTGGGCACTCATTGTATCGAGCTGACCGCTGGTCAGGATATCTGGCCTGAAGCTCATAGTGGAAAGTTTTGTATTTTGCCTTGTGGTCCTAGAGCTACAGAGTGTTTTCATAGTAAGGCAGGTGGAAGGACGTGAATCATGCCTCAAACACTAGCCTTCGCCTCGATGGGCCTTCTTTTGCAGGCAATAGGTGGAAAACTATTTTGGAGGAAATGAGATTGGAGTTAAACTCCTTAGCCAATATGTGGTTGTTGGCTGGCTCCAACAACTCGGCAGGCATTTTTGGTCACTACAGACCCAACACAACCAAAAGGTTCTTCCTTTAGCCCTTGAGCTTGGGCAGCATAAGCTATTTGTTTTAAGATCTTGCCAATCCAACATCTCCTTCTGGAAGTGAGTAATGATGAACAAAAACTCTCAATGTGTCCCTGTCAAATTTGCAGGATGGTCTGTTAATATTCTAAGGCTTTGAGTGCCAAAAAACCACTCCACAAACATTTACTTGAAATTAACAAATGATGCAATCATTGCCGGTGATAATGCATTGAACCACTGAGGGTCGACTCCCTCAATGTGGTAAAGAAGGGATGACATTTCAACAAAGTACTAATCCTCACTAAACATACAGTTGGCTCAAATGAGACTATGCGATCGGTCAGTTCAGTCTTGCTCTTATTAGACTCAAGTGTTGGGATTTTGAAACTTTCAGAGGGCTCTTCCTAAGTGATTTGCTAAGAAAATGTATTCTTTGGCTATCGAGCGCCTATATATGCTAGAATAGGTGTTGGTCCATCGTTGTCGACCCAACGGTATCAAAGTATTGGGAGTTTCCTTCTCTTTTCATGGTCTGGGGACTCTTCGGCTGTTGGGCACCAACCTTTTCTTTTATGGGTGTTGGTCACTTCACCAGCCAACACATCTTAGATGGCATCCAACATTAGATACTTCAACTCTTGGATATGCTAATTTGCAAATTTTATGGTGCACTCCATGTTATCAATGTCTTTATTGTGGGTTTCTTCTTTGTTCGTTGCTCCTGTTCTTGTCTGTGGCAAGATACATGCTCACCACATCTTTTAAGCTGTTAAATCCTAATTTATCCATCAATCAAACCAAATTAATAGAGCAAAAGTAATGAGAGAAAGAAATAGAGAGAGAAGTGAACAATAATGAACAATAATATATCAAATTTTATTCATGAAATGATCTCCTCATTTATAGGAAATGGTTGTGTGATGTTTCACATGTACAAGCCTATTGATCGGTTGTTCTATGGATTGATCAACTGAGCTTAATTGCCTTAAGGTCAGTAAGATTAGCTCGGTCGGCTAAGATCGACTTAGTCCAACTATTGGTTGATATAACCCAACTATTGATCTTTAACTTCTGAAAAGGACCTGGTCGACATGGGACAATTGGTTGATATAGCCCAACTATTGATCTTTAACTTCTGAAAAGGAGCCTCTCGACATCCATGTATGGTTGGAGATACTAGGGAAGTAGCTTTTCCCTTAGATTGCCTTTCTTATAATAAGTAACTTGAATACTCTTTTATCTCATTTTTTGACTAAGTGGTTTCATCTATCTCATGGTTTAGTATACTTTTGTCTTGTTGGCTAGGCTCAGATAGCTTCACCCAATTGAATAAGTGAACCTTATGGTCTTCTATTAGTGAGCCCTCCTTCACCGCACTCTTTTCTTATGGATCGTTACAACTCCCCAGGATCAGCGAAGACATGTTTTTTTATGCATTTAATCTTTTATTTTTTTGGGTTAAATTTAATTTAAATGAATTTGATTTTAATTTTGTGTTCTATTTCTTTAATTTGCTTTTGAGGTTAGCTTAACCATGGTTCGAGGTGAACATTAAGCTAATTGTGCTCACTCCAAACTAAAGAAAGAAGCCATGAAGAGAAAAAGTGAGCCCCACAGGATCTCTTCTAAGTTCACTATACAAAAATGCTAGCTCTAACCAACTTAGTCCATGAGACAAACTAAGGACAAAAAAAAGTATCCAAGCCATGGAGTTAAGTCTCTAGGCTCAATGAGTTTTCCCTAGAGGCATCTTTAATGGCTTATAGGTACTTAACCTTTAATTTGAATACTCTAGTATTAATCAACTCAATAATGAATTAAAGTTGTGTACTTCAAATCAAAGGGAGTGAGGATTGACTAGAGTTTCTAAATTTGGGTCTCAACCATCAATTAGTATTCTAGGGGAGACTCTAATGAAATTTTAAGGCTATATCCTATGGTCTAAATGAGTGGGGGGAGAGAGAGAGAGAGAGAGAGAGAGGGTAGACCTTACCTAAAGTGAGGTCAACACAGCTCAAGAAATTTTAATAATAACTATTATTTAATAACTATTAAAACATAAATACTTTTATCAAGCAATTATTTTTTTGAGAGGCAAGTCTTTAAATATATTATATGATAGTAAGATGTTTATCAAAAAAAATATTGGGATCAAAGCAAAAATCTTGAGGGGTGATTTCCTCCCCCTCCCCACTTAACCCCAAGCACCCTCTTCATTCTACCACTAGCTACAAGTGAAAAGAATTTTTTTTTTTAATACTATTCTCTTAGTATTGAGCTATTTAGCCTTCATATTTCATTTTATATTATTTTGTTACTCTCTTTTGAAAACTGAAATATAAACTAATTTTCATATTTTTATAAAAGAATTTCTTTTAATATGCATTAAACAATTTAAAAAATAGAAGCTCATTTTTATTTATTTCATATAAAAATTATGCATTTAAGCCTCATTTTAAAACATAATTTCAATTATTGCCAAACAGCAACATTGAAACCATAGTTTCTAATAATAAAGTTCAAACAATGTAGCATTCATCATGAAATACAACATAAATAATTTTGACGCAAGCAATAGAAATATATAAAAAAATTGCTTTCTACAAGTAATAGAAATATAAGTTTTATGAAAACTTTTTAACTTTTTATTTATATTATTGAATACTAGTTTTTTTTTTAAGCATATTATGCCTCAATATTTTTTAAACAAGCTAATAAATAAGATAATGACTTGAGTTGAGGTTAACTCAAGTTCTACTTATGAACTCACCTAGCTCGATTCACAAGCAATTTATCTAGCCAAACTCGAGCTGGCTCACAGATTGGCTTGACTCAATTACACCTCTTATTTGGAGCAAATGAAGTATATGAGCTTAAAGCAAAAATTCAAATTTTCTAACCTCCAAATGATGAAAATCTGATGATTTCATACTTAAATAAATCACTCACAATGATCCAACCATTCCAAAACCAACATAGAAGTCACTTATATTCAACACCAAAGCAATATAAATTCATTACATACACATTATTCCAATCGCTAAAGCAAGCAAAATCTACTTGATGTAGTATGGAAGGTTAAGAACATAAAGGAGAAAGTAAGCCCAAATTACACCAGATATGCCTCCAAAGAAGAAACCGCCGGAAAATTGTGCCCAGCCCTCCGCCGTCTGTAGCTTATCAGCCACCTTTTTCCGACCTGTGAGTGTCAGCGCTGGAGCCGTTGATGGATCGCCTTCGTTGAAGGTTGCTATTCCGTACATGCTCAGGCAGATTGTGAGGATGACGACGAGGCCGGCGGCGGCGAGTGAGCCTGCGGTGCCGGCGTACTCGGTGTTACGGAGAGGGCCAGTTTTTACGAAGGGGCCGACGAGGAGGTACCCATGGGCTAGTCCCACTTCGATGCCACGAAGTAATGGACTTACTGCTGTTCGATAGGCTGGTAGGTTAGAGAGGTACCATGCGATGAGTGGGCTGGAGGTGATTGGGGTCTCCAGGCTACCGATGAATGGGTCGCCGTTTATGGGCTGGATCACTTGAAATGTGGGCTGTAATCCGACCAAATTGTAAAAAAAAAGGTCATTATTATTATTATTATTATTATTATTAT
>NW_018253310.1:58263-67507 GCF_001263595.1 Phalaenopsis equestris
AAAAGTTATTATTATTATTATTATTATTATTATAATTGACGAGTATTTACATTGATATCACATATTTACATATCTAACAAATAAATTTAATTTATATATTTATAATACTCAAACGCTTGAATTTAAGGATATATAAATTTATGAAGTGATATTAGGCTGAAGTATGCATGATTTACAAGCACACCATTTAATTCCTATTTATTTGCATAAATGACCCCAAAACTTCAATTTTTACAAACATGTTACAATGTTTTTACATAAAAAGGTATATTCCACTTTGAAAAAATTAAAATAATGATATTTTTTTATGTGATATAAAACATTTGCATGGTATGAATATAAGAAAAATAAAGCTTTGGTGTTAGGATATGACAATACATAAGAGGAAGGTAGTATGCATGTTAATGACCCTATATTAAATTTATCATAAATATCACAATAATTAGCCAATTATCCATATTTCAAAATAAGATAAATTATTATTTAAATATTTGAACATAAGAGTTTCAAATTGTTGTAATCTAAGGGGATGTGTGGCAACATATTTAACCCGGGATTTATACTTGAATCAAGTAGAATTTTGTCGGACGGTCGTTCTAGACTAATGAATTCTCGGATTTATTAAATATGGATTCCGCGGATCAATTGTAAATCCCATACTTATTAAATCCCACGAAGTAGTAGGATCTAACTTTGTTGTGTGAGTTTTACGTGATTTAATTATATAATTTAGTAAATCCATCGCTCGGACAATTTTTCGGATTTAACTCATTCAGAATTTAGCAAATCCGGATTTATGAGATTTACTAGATCCTAATAACTTAAATCTCATTTTTGGCCGAACAACAACACCTTAAATATATATATATACATATATAACAAAAACTAAGTTTATACAAGTGCCCCTATTTTTATTAGCATTTTAACAAATTTAATCATATTTAACCCGGGATATATACTTTGAATCAAGTAGAATTTTGTCAGACGATCATTCTAGACTAATAAATCCTCAAATTTATTATATATGGATTCCACGGATCAGTTGTAAATTCCAGTATTATTAAATCCCACGAAGCAGAAGGATTTAACTTTGTTGTGTGAGTTTCACGTGATTTAATTATATGATTTAGTAAATCCATCGCTCGGACAATTTTTTGGATTTAACTCATTCAGAATTTAGCAAATCCGGATTTATGAGATTTACTAGATCCTAATAACTTAAATCTCATTTTTCGCCGAACAACACGTTAAAATAAAATAAAAAAAAAGATAACAAAAACTAAGTTCATACAACTGCCCCTATTTTTATTAGCATTTTAACAAATTTAATTGCAAATATTAAACTCTCAACCGACAATGTAACTGCCGGCTAATAAGGATTAAAGGATCTTAATTACACAAAGCCGCCTGATTAAACTTAATTAATTAGCATCTAACCTTCTCAGCTTGAATGGCCCGGACGACGAGGAAGGACCTTCGCCTGGAGCCGAAATCCCTCAGCGGAGTTCCTGAAATGCCCCTGGGCCCGAACTGGCCCGCCCGACCATGAAGAAGAGAGATCTTGCACTGGCTGGCCATGGGAGGAGCGGATGCTGCAGCCATATTCTTTCTCCCTTAAGCTTTTTTTTCTGCCCGAAATACCCCTTTCTCATGCTCTCTTGCTCTCCTTCTAAAGCTGAAGGGATGAGGAGGGAACTGAGATGACGATGACGTGGAGGTGTTCTTCGCTTCTGATTGGATGATGGATATATGCCATCCAGTTCTTATCCGGATCCGGCAGTTGATTCGCTGCCACGTGGAAGGCAAATTTACATTTTCTTTTTCTTTCAATTTTTTATTTTATCAGGGAAGATTTAAGCTTTGGGAAAAAATCACTGAGCCTCATCCAATCAGAAATAATCCACTATAGTACGGTACATACCCTTGTCCCATTGGAGGGAATGAGTCACGCTATTACAGTATTCGTATGTACGAGAACTCGTTGGACAATGGTCAGGAGCGATTGCCGTTGATGGAACTTCTTTGCACCATCTTTGATGTGCATCACGACGTAGTTTTCAAAATGATGTGTTTTTCCATAGAATGCTTTGTTGTTCTGCGACATTGGCTACTAGTCTACACAGTGCTTCATTACTCCACAATGTTGGTCGCAACTTTGCGCAACCCTTTGCTACTTTACAACATCGGTCTTTGTTCAATAATGTGTTTCATTACTCTGCAGTGTTTGTCGAGATTTCACAAAGGGTTTTATTTCAACTTGCAGGATCGCCGCCAATGGGGGTCCATGGTGACCGACGAGCGGTGGTCGATAGGCAGTGACATGAGCAAAAAACGTTCACCAAATCTTTGGTACATAACACTAGAGTTCAGCCCCTTCTCATCTCGATTCTTCTCCAAGCTCCAGTCTTCATCCCTTTTCTTAAAGGGGGTAGGGCTCTTTTTACAGAGTCTAGAAGAGGCTTCCCGGAAAATAAGAAAAGAATCTGGACCACTCCATCAGATGACCAAGAGAGATCCCCTTGATCAGATGATATTCTACGGACATTTGAGTGTTTTAACAATGTCAAAATTAAAAGATCTTAAGCTCGTTGGATTATGTCTCATCGAGACGCTCGATTTGACAGTAAGCTTGTCAGGCTTCAAATCTGTTTGACTTATCAATCAACCACTAGAAACTTTCAAAAATAGCTTAACGACTTGATCTAGGCTTTTTTTGATTCATATTGGGCCAACTTTGAGGTCATTGTGTTTGTCCCATTGAGCTATTCAATTTGACATTAAGTTTGCTGAAATTAGAGTTCTTGATCATTTTTAATTGGAGTTTGAACTTTCACTATTTAAAATGCCCCGAGATTCATGTCAGATGATGTAAATTTATTGATGACGTATTAATTGCCTTTATTTTTGGGCGAAGGTGACACGAGACATGTTGCAAGATCTAGACAGCGAACAATAGGATGATGTGATCTGGTGAGTGGATCAAAGGGCAAAAGCATGTAGAAGGCACGATCCATTGCGTACTTATTTTTGTGCATGGAATTGGCCGAATCCATGTGAAAATACAATCCAACCGCTATATTGGGTTGGATTTGATGGTGGAGGTAGTGCAGTCAGGGTAGACATGGATTTTGGTCATATTTTAGTCATTATTTGGCCCATTTGAGCCTATAAAAGGGTCCACAATGTGAAATAAAAATTAGAGAGTCCCTACCACGCATTTTGGAAGGGATTCTTTATTGAGGAAGATTGGAGCGCCCCCACCGTGCATTCCAGAAGAGATTCAATTAGGATAATATGATGAAAATTTGTGGACATTAGAACTAATTTGTGGTCATTAGAACTGTCTCAATTTGATTAAATGAAATATGTGGGGGAAATGGACTTGAGAAGGCTTGAGATTGATAGAGGAAGATGGCTAGAGCTTTAAGCAGAAAATTGTAATCGGTTTGAGTGGAGTTCATAGGAGTTCAATCACTTTCAACAACCTTGGAAAGGAGAGCTCAGTAGAGTATTTATAAGCTTTGAGTAGGCTTGAAGAGTGCTCAGTATGAGTTGGAAAGAGTTCGGTCACAATTTATTTGAGGCAAGCTGATGTGGCATTGTCAAATCTTGCATTCAATGAGGGGAAACCATACTTTAGCATGCAAAAAATAAAGAAGTGTCACTTGTGCTTTGAGGTTTGGGTAGCTTCTAATGGAAGGAATAGAGCTTGCTTGGACTAGGCTTGAGTGAACTTTGAGTGAGCTTGAGCTGGTGAGCCAATGTGCTTGTGCTGGATGAAGAGGGAGCCATGTGGAGGGGCTTGGGTGGGCTTGATTTGGTTGTGAAAAGCTTACTTGATATTGTCTTTTGTTGGCTTGAATTTGGCTCAGTTAGGCTTGGATATAGTGAGCCAAGTTGAGCTTAAGTGAGCTAAGCTTAAGTGAACTTAAATGAAGGTGGATTGGTTTGGGCTAAGCTTGTGTGGGAGGTCAATCAATATATGGATGACACATGGAAGGGCTTGTTATGTGAAGTTAGTGTGGCCTTGGAGATGGGCTTAGTCCAACTTTAGGTTAGGCCATGGGGCCTTGAGTATTGGGCAGCTTTGGAGTTGGATTTGGATGAGTTGAAAAGAATGTTTGAAAGGGTTTGGGTTAAGGTTTGAAGTTCAAGATAATTACTAGGTGAAGTAATTTATTTTTATGCAAAATTATTAGTGTTTTAAAAGTGAATTATTATATTGAATTAAATGGTTACAGATTGATCATGGATTTATGTTTTTTATTTTTTGAATTTTAAGTTTGATTCTATTTGAATTTGCTTTGTTTATAATTTTTTATACTTAAATTTTATATTTAAATTTATATATATTAGGTTCACTTTTATATCAATTGTTTTTAATTTCAAGTATATTCAATTTTCTTTTAGAAATGAATTTTATTATGTAAAGAAATGAATTTGAATTTTGATAAGTTTGATGTTTAATGAGTTTTAATTTCATTGATTTTAGAATTTTGTGTTTGAATTTGAACTCAACAAGTTAGATTTTAATTGAGTTATTATTATTATTATTATTTTATTTTTTATTTTAATAATGTTTAGTCTTATTTAAGATAAATTCTAACTTGGTTAAAAATGAACACTAAATCAAATTTGCTCTCTTTTAATCAAAGAAAGAGTCAACAAAGAATTTTCGAATAATACTAGAAAGGATCCAAAAAAGTGTAAATCAATGACACAAGTCTCTAAAGCCAAATGAGAGCTTAAATGCATTTCTAACCCTATCAAACTCAACTTAAGCCTCAACGACTAACTTAAATCAATTCAATAAAAATGCTAAGGATTAAAATTAAGTACATGAAGCTAAAAGGAGTGAAGATTTAATTTAGATTTCTAATTTAGGGTTTCAATCACTCACTACTCCTTTAGGGAAGCCTCTATGGAAACTTAAGGTTTGATCCTAGGTTTTAAAGGGAGAGGAAGGGAGAGATAGACCTAATAAAAAATGACTCCAACAAACTTCTTAACATTGAATCTAATGCTCCAACTTATTTACATTAGATATATATAACAAACATTTAAATTTTTAGAGGCTTAAATTATTCAAAAATGGTTTAGGGCCAATACTACTTCTAATCACATAAGCTGAATCAATAAAAGTAATTATAGTTCTAAACTAAGATGAAAAAATAATAACAACTCTAGAGTAACATCTCTGAAACAAATTTTTGTTACTCTGTCAAAGAATCACAAAATGTAGCAACTTCATCCCCAGCTTCATCCTTTGACTTCTTTAGTCTTTCCAAATGCACTATAAATATATCCCTTATTTTAACAATTTATTTTAACTAAATAATTATTGGTTTTTTACATTCTAAATTCCTTGGCTTTCCAAAATTTCAGATTGTCATACACAACAACATAGTTGAGCTCATAAAAACTTCAAATTCCATTATCAATATGAAGAAATAATATTGATTAATATGGCAATATAACTAGCTATTATGATCCAAAAATGTAACTAAAAGCATACATGAAGAAAATTAATTTCATCCTTTCACTATTAAAGATTGGTAATAATATCTATAAACTTATTGTAATGCTCAAAAACATGTATAATATATTTTTCCATTTACGCTAATTAGAAAAAGAATCACTTTTTCCTATAAGATTAGAAGTCACAAAAACATGTATAAAAGAAAAAAAATGGTGTTATGAAAAAATTTCGAAACTTAATGATAAAGTAACTAAAAAAACTAATGCACCTAGAATTTGAAATCTTGAAACATAATATAAAGAAAGACCTAATGATAATACCAAAAAGGCAACAATGAAAGATTTATTCAAACATTGTAAACCATATTCCTGACATTTAGTTATCAGAATAAAAATTTAATAAATGAGTTCATAAATCACTAAAGAGAAATTATAGTTCGATTAATCAAAATCTCATTATTTCTAGCCCTGGATATAATTTTTTGTGCCTCCTATGCAAATTTAGCAACATCATAATTCCACCTTGGCCTTTCATCATATTCATGGCTACTTATATAGAACATTCAAACATGCATACAAAACTTATAAAATATATAGTTAATGTGAGTGAAATTAAAAAATAATATTTTAAAAATATAAATAAATGATGAATTTTTTACATTAAAAAATGATAATAGTTATTAGATAATATTTCTACCAAGTTAAAAAAGATCCAAAATTAAGATTTATTAAAACAATTTTTAAAGAAAAACACTTGGGATACAAGAAAAAAAACATATAAAATAAAATATAGAAAATATCATAAATGAACTATGAAAATACATTACCTTGAGAAAAAATTTCCCAGAAAAATATCAATTTTCTAAACCCCTTAGATTTTCTTCAATATACAAATATACTAGTTAAAAATGTGATCTTTGGGCCAAACCATGAAAATACATTACCTTGAGAAAAAAATTCCCAGAAAAATATCAGTTTTCTAAACCCCTTAGATTTTCTTCAATATACAGATATACTAGTTAAAAATGTGATCTTTGGGCCAAACCAATTATAATGGATTTATATCTACTAATGAGGGCTAATTCTCATTAACTGAGTGCTCACATTGAGATGAAACTTGTATTGTAAGCTCAAAAGTACTAAAAATTAAGTTATTATTTTATGAAGCAAAAGAGACCTTTTCATGTCTTAGCACAAAAAAAATAATTTAGGTTTAAAGGTTTGGGTTTCATAAATATGTACATTGTTTGGATATAGACTAAATATAAAATAGAAGCTGATAAAATATCAAAATAAAATTTAATGGTATTTTGGAATGTATATATAAATGATAAATTATAAAAATACTATCTTGCATTAGATAATTAAATCAATATAATAAAATTCGGGTTCATTTTTCAACTCAAACAATGATGCACAAATTATACCCTTGAATTGTGAGAGATGTTATTATTATACATTATTAGTAAAAATGATTTTGTTAACTAATTAATTACTTATTGATTGGTTTTTATCCATCATCCAAAATGATTAAGCCAACAAATTTTTTCCTAAAATCAAATCAAATCAAATTAGAATTTAGATCAATTTATTTGACTAAACATAACTTAAAACAAAATCATTATATGATGCAACACAAAATATAAAGACAACATGAGAATTTGAGAACTTGAATTTAAAATAAAACTAATGGAATAATAGTTAGCTATTTGTGAACAAAAATAAGTTTTTGGTATTTGTTAAAAATTCAAATTGAATCAACAACAATTATATAATAATTTCTCCCTCAAATAAAGAAACAAATCATGGTTTAATGAAGTGAACCAAATCAAACAAATTTGATTGATTTAGTTCAATTTTTATTTTTATTTATTTTTATTATTTTCATTTTAACCAACTAATGCACACATCTACTTATTATGAGTGCTAAACTCATTGTAACCCTATAAAAATTAATATAAGGATGGCCACTTGGGCCCAAATTTAAAATATTTTATCTATTTTAGATATTTTAATAGGTCATGTAAAATTTTTAAGGGGTTGTACGATAATCGATTTAGTGGATTTAGTAAATCTTATAAATTTGAATTTATAAATTAAACTGATACATTTTAAAGATTATAATTTTTTCCATTTGAAAATATTTAAGTTAAATATGACTTAAATTTATTACCTAGAATTTTACACAGCTTTATAGCATTTCTTATTTTGTCATGAAAAATAGGTTGCAAAAAACTTTAGCTATTTTTAATTTACTTTATAATGTGGCCATATGTATTCTTTTGAATTGTCTAAGTACTTAAATTCAAAATTTTGAATGTTATTTCTATTAAAAAAAATTCTTAAATTTCTCCTTTTAAATGTTAGTAAAGTATTATATTTCACCTTTTAAAAGCATTTCCTTCTGACATCCCTAACTTTTTCTTTTCATCATTATTATGTGCTTAAAGCATTCATGTCATTTGCTAGCAAAAATTAGTATTATAGACAATGTTCACGATGAAAATCCTTCAATATATAAATATAGACACACACACACACGCACGCATGCACGCACACACACAACCATTTTCCTTGTCTTTATTTATTCTTTTAATGATCATTTTCATCTTCTCATTCTTCTTCCTTCGCTAAATTTATCAGTTATGGTTTAAGTCTCTTTAGCAAAGGCTATATATGATTCAAATATTATAGGAAGTTTGATTAGATGAGTGTATTAAAATAGACAACTAAAACATATCCACTTTTATGGCTTAAAGCTTAATGATATGAAAGTTGTAACATATGTGTGATTCTAGCAATAATTTTACAAGAAATGATGGTTATGCATATTAAGTCATAATATACATTCAAAAGCTCAATGTGATGGGGTACACAATATGTAGTGTATGCTCTTAAGTGACAATAACCATAATTAAGACAAGTGACAATTTTTTTTCATGAAGGGGATGATTGTTGACCGATGGGCCTCAAACAAGATAATATGACTTAAGCAAAGTTGTGATACGGATCTTGAACAAAATTAATGCAATGTATATGAGATTTTAGTGTTGGTTTTAAAATAAAAACAGCAATGACAAAAGAAATATTATAGCATAAAAATTAGAAGCAATGAGAACTATAACAAAATCAAAATTGTGGCATAGTTCTTAGTTGAGGTGATGTGATTCAAAGAAGGTTGCATCTACCAAGGTGCAAGGTATTCTTAAAGGAAAGACCAAGATGGATAAGGCACAAGTAATATTGTAATTGTTTTAAAGATGATAGCTTTGATAGGACATAATAAAAATTGTTATTGTGCATACAAAGTAATCAGTAGGCCTAGTGCAACAATGACAACAACACTCACAAGGTTATGACAACTTCTTAAGAGAAAAAAGAAATTACATTAATAAAATTGCATTGTAACTCCCCAAAGAGATTACATGACTTGAAGAAATTTCTCAAGAATCTAAGCAACAATCAAAGCTAAATGTTTATCCAAAGATTCATTACACCTTCATGGTGCAAAAATTTTCAAATTTTAAGAGATGACATTTATTTAGAATTAGGGCTGTCAAAACGGCTCATTGTTCGTGAACAACTCGTGTTCCGTGTTCAGCTCGTTAAGAAGCTCGTGTTCGTCTCATTAGCTAGTTAAGAAGCTCGCGTTCGTCTCATTCGCTAAGTTAACGAGCCGAACACGAACAACACAAACAAATATTTGTTCGTTCGTCTTCGACTTGTTTTGGCTCGAAATACTACTAATCAATTATATATATATATA
>NW_018253310.1:67605-79693 GCF_001263595.1 Phalaenopsis equestris
CGAACACGAACACACTTTTTGAGCTCGAAATATAAACGAGCCGAACACGAACACACTTTTTGAGCTCGAAATATAAACGAGCCGAACACGAACACACTTTTTGAGCTCGAAATATAAACGAGCCGAACACGAACTGGGCTTGGGCTTGCTCGTGTTCCGCTCGTTTACACCCCTATTTAGAATGCCTCAAATGAACCAAAAGTAAAAATATTTATAAATTTTATAATGTGTATGCAATTCTTATACATAATTTGTGCAAACAATCATTATACTTATCAATGAATGATGTTTTTCTTCTTACATTTATACCTCCTAGATCTTTCATAGCACATAAACAATACCACCATTTCAACTTTTAAGAAGTGAGCACACCTTTCATGCATAGGTAAAATGTGCTATATGCAAAAATTGAACTTTAGGTGTTAGATATGTAAATAAATAAAAATTGAGTGTTATGTATGTAAATCTTCCTAGATTTTATATAAAGTACAAAATTATCGATTATAGAGCATGAAATATTATTTAAATAAATTCATAAGCACAAATAAATATATTTAAATTGATGCTTTCAATGAGGAATCCTCTTTTTAATGTCTTCATTAGTAAACAATACCACTTTAATTAACGATTTATATATTAATAAAGTTAAATTTTAAATAAATTAAGGGAAATTTATATCCGTACACATAAATTTTATATATTTATGTATCTAACATTTAAATATAAATGGTAAATTTTTATAATTGTATTTATAATATTTTAATGTTATAAATCTATATGATAATATATATATTTTACTATTTAAAAGTAAATAAAAATGATATTTTTTAGTTAACATCTACTGTGGAAGCTATGCATTTATTGAGAGATTTGATGGAGAAGTATAGAGAGAATGCATATGATTTTTATTGATTTAGATAAAGTTTACCATAAGGTTCTAAGAGAAATTCTTTGGCGAGTTCTATAAAAGAAAGGCGTTATTTTGACTTTTGTTCATGTCATTAAATATATGTATGCTAGAGGTGCTATTTGTGTTCGAACATGAGGATTGACCAAATGATTTCATATTTCGTTGGATTACATCAAGGATCGGCTTTAAGCTCATATCTTTTTGCTTTAGTTATGAATGCTTTAACTAGACATTTACAACTCAATGTACCTTGGTGTATGCTTTTTGCCAATGATATCCTTCTTGTGGATAAGACTAGAGAATGAGTTCAGAAAAACTTGAATTATGGAGGTATACATTGGAGTCTAAAGGCCTTCGTTTGTGTAGAAGAAAAACTGAATGCATGGAATATAATTTTAGTAGTAGTAGCTCCAGTGGCATGGTTGTAACTATGAGTGATCAAATCATTAAAATGTGTGAACGTTTTAAAAATCTCGGGTCTATTGTTCAAAGTGATGGTGATATAGATGGTGATGTTATTAGAAGAGTTCAAGTTGGTTGGTTGACAGGAATGCTTAGGGTCTATTGTGTGATAGAAAAGTACCACTTCGACTGAAAGTAAAATTTTATAAGCTAGTGGTGAGACCTGAAATGCTCTATGACGTAGATCAAATGATCTTAATTTTATTTGAATTAAATGAAAAGAAGACACTCAATAGGACAAAATGAAAAAAAGGGATTCATGCAGTCGACCCCACTTGGTGGGATAAAGGCTTGTTGTTGTTGTTGTATTAGATAGGTAAATACACAAAGAATTATGTGACATGCACGTTTAAATGAAAATAACATTTCTAGTTACAAAGCTAGACCAAAAAATGATAAATTAGACAATTTACTATTAAAATGAACTCTAAAAATATTAAGGGATTGTTTAGAATCACTTTTTATTTTTATTTTTATTATATTTATTTTATTTCATTATATTTTCACTTAAAATAAAATATATTTGATGCGTTATATCATGGTTGATTTAAGGGAAAAAATTATTTGCTGCGTCATCAAAAAAATTTGTCATTTGACAAGAATTTTGAGAGAAATAACATGGATCTTGAAGCTTTTTATAGCAAGAAGTGTTCAAAATCCAATTTAAAATCATCTAAAACTTTGATTTCAATAAACTCAATGAGATGAACACAACGACAACAAAATTGGTCTAATCGAAGTCAAACGAAGCCCAAATCAGGTCAAACTACTATTGGAAGCTTTAAGTTTCAGATTGGAAGTTCAGAAGAATTTCAAATCTGGCGAGTTTATAGTCAAATCAAGTGTCTCAATAAGTAGAATCTTACGAGTTAAGACCACTTAATTTTGACATCGTTAAGACACTTAAATGTCCACAAAATGCAGTCAAGGAATCTCTCTGGACCATCTGATGGAGTGGTTCAGATTCCTTTCCTATTCGCAATAAGGCCGCTCCCAGACTCTAGAAATCGAACCATACCCCCTCTATGAAGGCGGACTCAGAACTTGAGCCTGAGGAAAAGTTGATCTTGGTTGAGTATCACAAGAAGGAGTAGAATCTAACATCATATCTACTTTGAAAATCCGACCAATACTTCTCGCTCCTACAACTGTCTACCACCATCTGCCACTTCTTGAATGTCGTTGTTGATCACTGTCAGCCACCCCTTTCTCATGGCAGTGAAGCCTTGTGAAGTTTCAAGACATGCGTTTCATATTAATGAAACACTATGCAAAGTAACCACCAACGTCAAGAAATAATGAAGTGTTATATAGAGCATTGCATCCTCTAGAGCTTGGTGCAACGGTGCGACACAAAAATGGTATATTGAGTCCCCTATAACTACTCCCAATTGGAACCTCTCCCGATAGTTGTGCAATGATTCCTTCGACCTACAAACATTGTACTTTTAAGAATTCTGTAATATTCTCCCACCTGTGAGATAAGGAGCATAACGTGTATTTGAAAACTCATAGTGGATCATTTCAACTGGGCTAGACCCCGTGTCTTTTTACCTTTTGAATTTCTTACGTAAAAACTTTAGGTATCTCTACCTGTTACTTCTATTATCTGAGTGTATGCTGGACTTTTGTACAATGCAAAGATAATAAATAATTTCTCTATCACCATGAATCTCCTGACACACATTATTTTGTAGTTGTCTGTGGGAACAACAATCTCATAACTAAGGTAATTGCAAAACTTGTGAAATGACCACGATGTGACACTCACAAAAATAAATTATCCCGCTCCAACACACACCAATCCAAGGGATAATCATGGAGCCAATAACATCAAGACTTTGTTGCTTCCCACCCTAGAATACATTATTCTACTAGTAAAGGCACCTCGAGTTCTTCTCAAGAAGATCAAGTGCTTGTGATGGAAAATTCATAGAATGGGATCCTTCGACTCATATTCAAGGCTTGGGAGTCAATGCTCATATAGTCAGTTCAACAATCAACAAGAAATGGTCTGCTTGATTACACTCGTACCAAGATCCCTCCAAATGATGAAACCCTTCCTCTGTTGAATGTCAACCTCCCCAATACTGTCAGTTCCACTCATTTGTCTTGCACACCTATTCCGACAAGTAACCCTCCAATGGTCAAGAAAACAAGGCAAGGGTGCATCTTACCGTCGCTCCTAAAAACATGATTTATAATGAGGTACAATGTCTGATTTGAGAAGAGTTCCCTCTGGGGGTAAGGATCAAATTTTCGCTCATTGCAACTCTCATGAGACTTTACTCTTTGTCGAAGCCATCCTCAAACACCTCTCTCAACGATGTTCAAATTCCCAAATGTTGCTTTCTATGAAGGGGCAACTGACTCATATGAGCATGTTGACCACTATTAAATTATCATGCACATTCAAAATGCCTCTATTTCACTTCTATTCAGTGTTCCCTGCCACTCTCAAGGGTTGGCTCACACTTGGTTCTACTCTTCCTCTATAGGAACCATCAATATCTTTAATGAGCTTGTGTGGTTATTCTTAGAGAAGCTCATAACAGAGAAAAGTATAATAAAAAATTCATCACAACTCTAAGGAATTCACCAAAACGACGGAGAGTCACTCAAGGACTACTTCCACAGATTCTCCACTGAAGCTCGTCAGATTCTAAGGGTGGATTCAGATTTGTTAAGAAGAGTTTTTTATTATAGGGATTTTCTTATGATCATTCTACTTATCATTGATGTGGGAGACAATGTGCTATTAAAATCATCTCATTCATCATGATGAAGTATAAATCATTACAGACATGATCATCAATGCACTCAAGGAGCAATTCAAGCTATTTGGAGGCAAGCGTAAGAATAACTCAATGGACGCTATTTAAGTCTCACAATAAAAGAAATATGAACTACAAGAGAATCATGTTCTCCCTCATCGATCTGTGAACCGGTGCGTGAGCCTTGACTAGAGAAAGAGTATATGCCGCTCAATACGTCATGTATTAGCACGCTAATGTTCATTAATGATGAAGACCATCAAGTGTCTTTACCCTTTGAAACTCAACTAAGAAAATCAAGAGAAATACTATCACTTTCACCAGACTCCTATTTACGCCACCAAAGCATCAAGTAGGACATAGAAGAAATCAAGAGACTGGTTTAATATGGGTACTTAGGTTGGATTGTGCAAAATAATCCCACCTTTATGGACAATATTCTTACCAGGGGTAGCAAACATATAAGTAATAACATGGGAGTCACCAAATCATTGGAGAAACATAAACAATTACTGATGTCTATATCTATTTGAAAAAGTCTTCATATGTGCACATGAGGAACAAGTGTAAAAGAAATGACCCTTAGACCCCATCACCTTTTTTTATTTTTATAAGGCGGGAGTCTAAGTTTCTCACTAAGACCCCCTCATCATCAGCACATGGATTGGAAAACCTTTTTATAAAATGAAGAGGATTCTCGAATACAATGATAGCTTTGTCTACATTTTGTTCTACTCAACTTTTCTTAGTCTAGAGCTGATTAATAAGAAACTTCAACTTGTATTTACAACATTATATGAGTTCAATAATCAACTAGTAAAATATACTCGACAGATGACTAACTCCAAGCAGTTCATCATCCCCAAATCAGAATCGGCATACAACACCATATTCGGAAGGCCCCTCAAGTCCATCTTCAACATTATCACTTATGTACCAAATCTCAAGCTAAAGTTCACAACTGTGCTCATCTGTGATGCTTAGTATCAAAAACTTTGATCTTGGGGATGAGGAAGTATCCCAATGAGCTTGTCCCATAGAAGACTTAATCCAAATTTTGCTCTCAGGTGATCACCCCTCACAAATAGTGTGACTTGATTCCCTACTCTCTGATGAGCAAAGATGAGAGTACGTAGATCTTCTTCAAAGAAACCAGAACATCTTTGCTTAGACCCCAACCCATATTCCTAGAGTCAACCCAAAGGTAATCATGCACTTCTTAAAATTGGACTTGACCTTTAAGCTAATCGACCATAAGAAGAGAAACTTTGCTTCATATTGCCTATAAGCAATCAAATAAGAATTCAACAAGCTTTCAAAATCTATGTTCATACGAGAGATGCACCACCCTACATGGCTGACACAAGTCGTCTTAGTTAAAAAGGCTAGCAGAGCTTAAAGGATGTCTTTTGACTACACCGACCTCAATAAAGCTTTTTTGAAAAACACCTTTCCCCACTCGCAGTTAAATAAACTTACTGATGTCACATCAAAACATCATATGTTCAATTTCTTGATGCATACTCGAGGTACAATCAGATAAAGATGGATTTGGGAGATGCGGAGCCTACCTCCTTCCAAATAGGCAAAGGTATGTTCTGTGACCGGGTCTTGTCATTTGGGTTGAAGAATGTTGATGCAACCTACCAATGCCTCATGAATAAAGCCTTCAAAGATCTCCTTAGGTGTATGATGGAAGTGAACATTAAAATGTTGGTAAAAATCTTGGATACATCCCAACTTGTCTCTCATTTGGAGGAATACTTCTAATTTCCTCACCATTAGAACAAGGCCTTGCACCCAGCTAAATGCTCCTTTGGGGTCACGTCAAAAAAATTTATAAGGTTCATGGTCGGTGAATCCTGAGAACATTAAGGCACTAAAAGACATGATGCCCCAAAATCATCATGAAGGTGCAACACTTAAATGGACCCAAAGCTGCCCTATCCTATTTCTTCGCTTGCTTTTGGTATAAGTACCTGTTGTTCTTCAAGATACTGAGAGGTGCTTGGAATGCTAGTTTCTTATAGAAAGTATAATAACATGCCAATTTTGAGTAGCTTAATTATTCTTAGCCTTGTTGTCACTCTTTTTAAATTCTGTTCAAGGAAAGATGATGTATATCTACCTGGCATTTTCATCTCAAATGATAAGATATACCCTAATGAGGGAGGAAAAACTGACTTAATGGCCTACAAACTACATCATCAAGAGTCTTCCTAACATGGAAAGTCGTTACCCATTAGCCCTAGTGTTCTTAGCATGGAGTTAAATGGAGGTAAGGTCCATACTTCCAGGTCCACACTACTGACTTCTACACATATCTCCTTATAAGGTCCATTCTACAAAGTCTAGACGTGTTCAGAAGATTAATCAAATGATTAGTAGAATTGGGAGAGTTTGACATTCACTACCTACCTTGACTAGACAATAAGTCATAGGTTCTGACCAACTTTTTGTTGAGTGCACTGTACCTACCTCTGAAGAGAAACCCCAACCCCTTTCTCCCTTTGTGTCGCATTGGTGGACTCTATAATAGAGCATCTGAAAGCTTCAGAATCAATGACAAAATACTATCATCTCCCCGAAGTAGGATGTCTTGGAGTATAGACTTCGCCTGAAATTTCTAGCCACTAATAAAGTTGTCAAATTTGAAGTCTTCATTGCCAGATTAAAACTCATCATCAACTCTGAAGTGTGAAACTTGTTGATCCACACTAACTCCCAGCTCATTACATCCAGGCAAAAGAGATTTTTCCTGCTCACAGCTCTCATTTGCCACAGTTTATTAGCCCAGTAAAGTCACTTCTCACTTAAATCAAAGGGTATCAGATCATTCACATACTTCGGGATCAGAACACCCAAGTTGACGTCATCTCCAAGCTCGTGACCATGATGATAAGATTCCTCTTCAAAAAGAGATATTGTTGACCTCATTTTTGGTAGAGGTCTAGTTTTTCCTTATTAGTAACCTAGGGTCTAGCCATGGAACTTTCCTATTGACTATTATTAGAGAACTAGAAAGGGAACCCTCTTAGAAATTCCCAAACTCTTCTTTACTCATGTTAAAGTTCCACATGTTGGTCATAACCTCTAGCACTTAGTAGGTGAGGTCAATATGGAGGAGCTCAAGGGGAGTCCCCATAGGATGGTCAAACCTTAGGAGTAACACTGGGTGATCTTATTTTGGTGAGGCTAACTTGCACACACTACACTCTCTCACATACCCTAAACCCTAGAATCCTTAGTTTGATTTCCTGACTCCTTTTAGAAAGCTCATATGGATGACCCTATACCCCTAATCTTTGATTAAGAGGGTTAGAACCAACATATTGAGCATCCAAAATGAGTCCTCATACGGCTCCTATTGGTTTGATATGGCTTCATGGCTCATTGGCCCATTTTGGGCCCGAAACTACCGAATTACTAAAATACCCCTACAACCCTAATTTTTACTAAAAATCCCAAAATACCCATATTTGTCCAAAAATCATCTCAAACTTCTCACCACTACTTAAATTGACCAAAATTTACTAAATTTCCAAAATACCCCCAAAAATTGCCAAAATTACCAAAATGCCCTTCATAACCTAAAAATTCCAAAATAATCCCAAATATTCTCAATTTCAATTTTTCAATTTTTTAATAAAAAATTTGACCATATTTGACCAATTTTACCCAATTTGACCAAAAGCCCTAAATTGTCCTTAAAGACCCAAATGTCCTCATATTAACCCCAATCTTAGCCCAATTGACCCCAATCTTGTCCAATTTAAATTCCAAATCAAAATTCAGCATCCCTAATTCAATTCTAAAAAAAATTCAAGCCCAATTTGACTCAATTGCAAGCCAAATTTCATTCAAATAAAAAAGGCCCAATTTTGACCATATGCCTAAATCCACCAAATTAGCCCACCAATTCAATTCAAAATCACTTGAAATTTTGTCACATCCCTCATGACATATTCCTACACCAAACTCAACATTCAATTAGCCCAAATTCAATTTTAATTTCAAAGGCCCAAGCTCACTACACTTAATTCCAAAAGGCCCAAGTCCAAAGCCCATATGATAACTTCATTTCTCCTCATCATTCATTCAATTAAAATCATTCCTAAAGTTTTAAATTCATGTTCAAAATTTTCCAAATGAAGTCTCATGACAAACTCCACCAAAATATTTCAAGATTCCAAAAATCCCTTCTCATGAAAACTAGCCAAGCCACATGCAAGTCATGAAGCCACTCCCAAGCCATAGGTAAGTCTTGTGAGCCTTGCCGCATCATCAAGATATTAGTGGAAAGAGGCCAAGACACTTTTAAGCCTCTTTAAAAAGGTTTTTAACCCTTTTTATGAATCACTTAAACCCATGATTAACCAAATCTCTTTGGATGAAAACTTCTCCACATCACTTTAGCTGACCCATCTGATCCTCTCAAGCCCTGACCTCCCTCAATGGGAGGTGACCCCTCCCTGGCCAGCCAGCCACCCGGGCTGGAAAACCCAAATTTGACAACACCACGTAGGCTAAAAATCAAAATTAAACCCATCCAAGTTGTCACATCCCAATTGGATTTTTTCATTTTGTTGCCATCCACATAAGCAACCTAAAGCATCCATCAATTGCCCCTGGTCGCCTTTCTAAGCCCATCTATTTAAACCCCTCCTCCATGGCCAAAGAAGGAGAGCTTGAATTTCCTTGGCGAGCTCTGCCAAATTGCTTCCATTCCTTGAGACCCCTTGAACTTAACCCAACCATCCTTAGCCACCCAAATCCACTGCTCGAGCTCAATTTTGGAGCTCAATCCCTGGGCCTAAACATGACATCCTCCAAACCTCCAATAAATTCAAATTAATTACACCCACACCATACCCACAACAAGAGAAGAAGATCCCCCACAAAAACCCCATCACCAGGGCACCCGAAGGTGGACTTTGATCAAGACCTAATTCGGCCTTGGTCGAATTCCTATCTAGGAGATTCACCACAACTCGAGGCTCCATCCCTAGGCTCTTGGGACCCACACAAAGCTTCCACAAGCATCCAATCGAGGCTTCCCCACTTGGACGAAGGTATTGAAAGTTAACCCTAAACCAAACTTCATTTCACTCTCCATTCGCATAGATTTGATTTAGGGGTCGATTAACCGTATAGATATGTTCTACTAGTCAAGACGAGTCTATAAGAAAAACCACACTTGATTTGGTTGAGAATTGAGCAGGATATTAGGGTTTAAAAGTGGACAGTTCTAGGGCTAAGGCATCAGGGACGATGACCACACGCCGTCTGATCTTCCGTGTATTGATTGGACGACCATGATTGTGTCGAACAGAACCGCGGTTCGAAAAGAGTGCGATGTTATGGATGGCAGCGCCAATTCCCACGGTGACACGTGTTCATTTGACGCGTACAAGGATGACGCATATAAGTAGGAAATTAGGAGTTTTTTTTCTGATTATTTAATTTCCAAAACTTAAAAAATCCATAACTTTATGTAGAAAAATCATAAAAAAAAAATAAAAAAACTTTATTGCTCAGTGAAGAAACGCTAATGAAAGGTCAAGAAAATTTATCCAAAAAAGGACCTGAGGCAGGTAATCCAAAAACAAAGAACAATTCCAAATAATTTTTTGATAACAAACTAAAAACAACTCAAAGGGAAGATATAATGAAGAAAAGAAACATAGACCACTACAAAGAAAAACCTGAAAAAAAAACATTATAATCTCTTGTGCATACTAAAATATTTAGCATTGAACATTTACAAATACAAGTTAATGGTCCCTATTTTGGTTTAAAAATTATGATTATTAAAATACTAATAAAAAAAATACAAAACTTATTTTGTTAGGTTTGTTGTGAGTGATTATTAAAATACTAATCATAAAAATACAAAACTTATTTTGTTAGGTTTGTTGTGATCAAAGGACCCTAGAAAAAATATAAAATTGATTTAACTCATTAAAAAAATAAAATTAAGTTGGAGTAATTATGAATGTAAATGACATAAAAACTATTCCACACTGTAATTTTATATTAGGGGAGCTACCCATAAAAATTTTAAGTTAATTCAAGTTAATTTGGTCACTTAAATGGATTAATCAAGTGATTTTAAGTTAATTCAAGTTAATTTGGTCATTTAAATGGATTAATCAAGTGAAATGACATTTTTGATATTAAAATAATTATAATAATTATAATACAATTCAAAAAAAATACCAAAGTTGGTTTTTGGAGATCCTTATAACCAGAGGAATCTAAGAAAATAAAAATTTAAATAAGACAAACACTTCATTTTTGAGCTAATTTAAGCCTTTAAAAAATTAAAAATTGATTAAAAATCATAAAAATCATTAAATTATAAAAATACACTAAAATGTCACATTTGGCTTTCTGATTACTTGAAGCCAATTAAAGTAATTTTCTGAATTTTCTAAGTCAAGATATTAATTTTAAAAGGCTAAAAAATGGATTTTCCCTATTTTTCTCACTGAATTATTCATAATAATTAAAATATAAGTCAAAAAAAATATGAAATTTATTTCTTTTGGTTTCCTGGATTCAGAGGGATTTAATAAAAATATAAAACTTACTTTTTCATCTAAATATTATTTTATTTTTAATTAATACTCAAAACAAGCAAATAATTCTAATATATAAATTAAACCTCTAAAAATCATGAAAATTGGTCCAAGTGCCCACTTACCTAGATGAACATTCAATAATTGTTTTAAGGACATAAGTCTTACTATGATGGAGTTATTAAATTTTCATTGAAAATCCCTATTTTTGCATTAAAAATAATTATAAAAATTAAATAAATTAAAAAAAGTTCACATTTTCTCTGAGGTTTTAATTAACCCATGAGTGAGGTAAAATAAAATTTTCAAGTCATTAGAGTCTAATTTCATGAAATATAGGGTGTTAAGGCCTTAGGGGCAAAAGTGTAATTTTGAAATTTAAAGCTTAATTAATATTTAGGTCTAATCAAGAGGGTAAATGGGTGATAAGGGATTTTAAAACAAAATGTCTTGATGATTGAAACGTAAAAGGGATAAGTGGTAGAAACCAACCTCACTTGAATTTCATAAAAGATAAATTTAAGATAAAATTATAATTTTTCAAATTAATGAAATTTGTAAGAATTTTAATGTTATAAGTGACTGTGCTCCTCAAGTAAGTTTAATTATATGTTGAAAATAAAATTTCTGGAATGAACCATACAAATTAATACAAATGATACCTGTTGAAGAAATAATTTTTATTGGAGTAGATTTAAATGGACATGTTGGTGGAGTGGTAGAATATTTTAGAAATAATTATACCAACTATGGTTTTGAAGTGATTAATGAACAAGGTAGAACCATATTATATTTGTTTTTAACATATGATTTTTTATTGATAATGCTTTTTATAAGAAAAAACATGAGCATATTATTACGTATAAGAATGGATTTAATAAAACACAAATTAATTATTTATTTACGAGAAAAAGGCTATATAACAAATGCAATAAGACCAAAACGAACTCAAGGTAATTCCAGGGACTATGAAATTTCTAGGGTATTACCCCCAAGACTTCTTCATAATCCTTTGAAAACATTGAAGGACATTTGGACTTATTATGATTTCCTTAATGAAGTCATCCTCATAACTTGGAACCACCAAGATATGACATAGGATCTGGTAGACACAACTCAAACTTGTATTTTTTACTTTCCTTTATAAGCATGTTTTAATTCCTCAAAATTATATATACATATATGTGCTTTGCAAGTACTGACTTTTCAGGTAGAGGAAGGAGAAGACTCGCTAGGTGCAGTTTTACAGTTTATAGTGCTTTCTTTTCTAAAACATTCTACACTGTACTTTTATGCTTACGAACTTGCATGCTAAACAACAATGTCACCCTGCATGAAAACCAAAACTGCTAGGATAGCCA
>NW_018253310.1:79966-85572 GCF_001263595.1 Phalaenopsis equestris
AGCTGTTGGATCCTAACCGGTGTCGCTCTAATCATATTTAATGGATTTAATTTCATAATACTTAAATGACCATAACCATAGGGACATTTCATTTGACATCATAACTTGACACATTTGGAAAACTTAATCTCGCCACGGCGAAGAGCTTGGAGCTAGTATTTTGGGAAACACGACCATCTTCATCAGCAAGAGGATCTACGACATCATATCTTTCCTTAGAATTAAACAACAATCAATAGGACTTCGAGGTTGTTTGTTTATGCAAACATAAATCCTCAATTTATCTTTAAGCCTTTGTGTAGCTCTGCTATACAATTTGAGCCCTAACCTGCTTTAGGATCCTCCTGAGGTTGTCGTCTGTCACAACCTAAATCCTCATATCTTCCAAGCTATTTGTGTGACCGTTTCACACGAATATAAGCCCTAATTAATAAAATTGACAGGATGAAACACTTAAATAATTTCTCTTCTGAACTGAAGCCAAACCATAGGGTAGCTTGGGAAGTCACCGAGGTTCTCCTCCGGATCTATAACATCCCCTAGCCTCTCTTCCTTTAGATTCTATAATAAATGTTCCAAATTTAAACCATTCTCCTTTCACACATCTTTGTCCCATTTCGTTGAAAATTCCTAATCATCTTAACCTCTTTAAAGATAATATTCTCTAATTTTTATCGAGAGTTTTTTTAGGTGACTTCGGTTATCTAGGAGGTAATTAACTATAGGGGCTTGCCTTTATAGGAAGCTTTTCTGAACCCAGCTTGATATAAATCTTATTTAATTCTTTGTATTAAATAGATGAACTTGTCGGCAAATAAAATGGTTTCACAGACGAAACAGATGTCAATATCTTTCTTAGTTTATTTTATATTTTTTAGTTTGTTTTATCGAGCCTCACTCTCAAGTCTTGTGTTTATCTCTCAGGATAGATACAGGGTTTGAGGTATAGTGTTCTTTCATTTAAACTATGAAAAATATGGGGTCAGTATGATTTCATATATATATATAAATTAAATGTCCTTCCGAAGCGGGCAACAGGATTTTGATTCCGGCGGCCGACAGCTTCCAACGAGCAACTCCTCAACCAAAATAGTGTCGATAGATACATAAAGGTAGTATATCAAAAAGATACAATTTCCTAGCATCCAGGGCCCTCAGATGATCCAGTTTATTAATTAGCGTAAAGAGTCTTTGTGGTTGGATCCCATCATTACCTTCCATTGAAACTATTAACCTCAAATTTTTCTCAACCTTTCACCCACCTCAAATGTTAAAAAAAAAATTGAAAGAAAATACACAAACTAGAAATTGAAAATATTTATTTTCATTCAAACTTTAATGTTGGACAAAAATGTAGCTCAATGGAAGAATTTTCTAATATTATTATTTTTATGATCCACAATTAATGTTCTCTTTATAAGTCGTTGTAGTGCTTGGAATTTCATGCTATGAGACACATTTGGTTCATTACCAATGTATAAGTAGCATGAGATAAGTTTCAGTGTGATCATCAGACAAATTTTTATGTGTGATTTTGTGTGGCAAGCTTTCGTGTATAAAAATCCAACCCACATTAAAATTTTTCAATGAAGTATCATTTTGCAAAACAATTTGTGAACATGTCCGGATAGTTGAAACCTTTCAAAATGGACTTCAAGTCTAAATCAGCCTTCATTTTAAGACATATTTGGCCTACAATAATTTGGACAAAAATTAGGAGAATTTGGATGATAATTACAAATTTTCCCTCAAAATGAGCTCAAATCAACTTCAAACTCAAATTACAATTAAGTTGAGTTGAAAATAATAAGACCAATCAGTTTGATGCTCATCTATAATCTCAAACCACTCTTGTGAGGAGGGGCCCACACTTTGACCTAGCTTTCCATGAAATAAAGACAAATTATTGACAAAAATAATCACTCATTTTCCATTAGAGGAGATATTCCATGTTGGCAGAGTTTCTAAGCTCAAAATGACCTAAACAACTTTAAGTCATATCCTTGGCCAATGTAACCATGCCACCCTTAGGCGTAGTTAAACCATCCAGGGTCTAACCACACCAGTTTTGGTGTAGTTATGTTAAGGGTAGCTTGGGCACGGCCACACTACCCATTATTTGTGATTATGTAGCCATGATGCCTAACACGCATGACCATGCTATCGAAATTCAAGGTGAGGTGAAGCCACACCTCTAGTGGCGTGACCACACAGCTGGTGATCCATGGTCCTTCTCACTCGATTTTCGGCCAATCATTTTGGCCACTAGCACTATAAGGGACTCCCATCAATTTGTGGGAGCTTGAAGCACTCCCACTTTTGCTAACAGTGATTTGATGTTCAATATCTCTAATTGAATCGTGGGAGCTCAAACATTCACGCTGCAGGTATAAGTTCCCTAGCCTATAAAAGGGCCCTAGTCTCCACAGCCAGACCTGCACCTTTCTCCCTCTTTTTCCTCCTTCCTCCTCTTCTCTAGTTGTTTTCCAACTCTGTACCTCCTCGTCCCTCCTTTCTCTAATGGTTTTCCAACTCTGCACCTCCTCCTCTTTCCTCTCCTGCTTTAATCATTTTCTTCCTTCTTCCCTATAAGTTCTTTTTTCTTATCATTTTATTTTATTTTATTTTATTTATTTACAATAATTTTTTCCTTAGGATTATTAATTTAATGAAATGATTAGGTTAGACTTAGGTTTGGGTTTTCCTTAGGCTAGATCAAACCCAACATAGCTACATCTTAGCCCGAACCCAACCTAGCCTAAACTCATCCAAATCCGAAGCTAATTGACCAGAGGAAAATATGTTGAGATTTTCATACTTATTTTATACTATTTTTTATGATACTGCACTTTAAAGAAATGTATTTTTGGTGTTTTGTTGCTGAAATGATGAATTAGGGTCATTAGAGCAAAAAGATGCAAAAAGGACCAAAATGTGGTTTGAGCGAAAAAGGACCAAAATGTGGAGATTTGAACAAGGCCGTGTGGAGTTTTGACCCCCCGCCGACGGCGAGTTTTTCTCGAGGCTACAGGAGAAAAATTCTTCAGAAGTCCGCTGACGGCGCCCTCGAGGCTGCCAACGGCGAGCTCGACGATTATGCCTACTCAAGCTTTGGATAAGGCCAAATTTTGAAGGGATGCTTAGGCAACTCTTGGGAAAGCTCATCCACAACTTTAAAAGACTATTTTGGCTGAAAATTGAAGAGCCTAGAGAAGAGGGAAAAGAATCTAGGGAGTAAAGGAAGTGCTAGAGAGAGTTCCTAGAGATTAAAAAGGTTCCAATATTGTGAGGAATTCTTTGAAAGATTGTAAGAGTGGAGGGAAAGTGAGAGATTTCTTCCTCCTTGTTTAATATTTTAGTTTTATACAATATTATGAAAATGTTGTGCTTGTTTAATATTTTAGTTTTATACAATATTATGAAAATGTTGTGCTTGTTTAATATTTTAGTTTTATACAATATTATGAAAATGTTGTGCTTGTTTAATATTTTAGTTTTATACTTATTTCAAAATTTCATTACCCATAACTTTCTCTAATAATTTATATGTGTAGAAAGCTCCTAATATTACAAACCAAGTGAAGTAAGAATTTGAGAAGGCCTGCAGAAATTTCAAAATGATGAAAATGCGTACAATACTGAGGTATGATTTATATTTCTAGTTTTTCTTTCCACCTGTATTATCTCATATTTAAAAATTTAAGTTTGGGGGAGGAAAGAAAAAGATTAACTATTAAATTTCCTCTATTTCAATATTTTAAAAAATTATTTATATGATTTCATGAAGTGAATTTAATTCAGGTAACTATATTTTTGTAACTAATTAAATATTATGGTAGATTTAAAGAAATAATTTTGTAATGAAAATTAATTTTGTAACTTAAGATATTTTTAGTCAATGTTCTTTATGTGTGGACAAAAGGGTAAAGAGTAGGTATGCTCCTATTTGACAATTATAAATTGAACTAATTCACTTTATCCATTCACTATAATTTCTTGACAAGGAGAAGGATGCTTTATTTTATATTGAATATTACAATTAAACCCTCATTAATATCATTAGTTATTTAATAGTTATTAAAATTACCTATTTATTTCAATTGTCTATTAGTGATAGATAAGTAAATTGAACTTTGTTGTTGTGATTAAAGTATTGCTTTCCTAAAATCTTAGTTCGCAGTTCTATATCACTCCCTGTGGGATCGATATCTAGGACTCCATTAGAGCCCTATATTACTTGAACGATACGTATACTTGCATTCATAAGTGTGACTTTACAATTATTGAATATTTATTACGTCCATATTTATCTTATATTTTAAGCATATAAAAAGTCACTGGTAAAGTTTTTGGCGTTGTTGCCGAGGAGTGATTGAGTGAGTGAGTCAAATCACAATTAGAGTAACGAACAAATTAGGATTATTAGAAAATTTTTAGTTGAATTGTTATATTTAGCTAATTATATTACTGTGTACTGATTTCAAATTGTACGCGTAAATTTGGACCTGAAAATCTTATACCCTACGATTCGAAATTAGAACACACTGTTAGAAGGATTAGAAGATTAAGAAGAGAACCTAGAAATTCTGATACAATGAAAAACAACTTGAACAATCAATGAATAGAGATTGAACACCAACTTAGACCCCTACGAGATTATGCAAATCCTACAGTAGATGAAATTCACTTATCTATCCAAAATCCTGATGTAGCTGCTAATTCATTTGAGCTTAAACCTGCTATTATCCAAATGGTATAAAGCAATCAATTCAGAGGTACACTAAATGAAGATCCTAATTTACACTTTGTTAATTTTTTAGAACTGTGTGTTACCTTTAAATATGATAGAGTTTCAAATGATGCTGTTAGACTTAGACTTTTTCCTTTTTCACTTAGGGATAAGGCTAAGATGTGGTTAAATTTGTTAGCACCTAGATCTATTAGAACTTGGGGAGAACTTTCACAGAAAATTCTATCCAAATATTTTCCTTCATCCAAAACTACAAACTTAGAAATGATATAACATCATTCTGTCAGATTGATGGAGAGTCAATATATGAAGCTTGAGAGAGATTTAAAGATCTTCTTAGAAAATGCCCTTATCATTCGTTACCAGATTGGTTAATAATTCAAACTTTTTATAATGGATTAGCGGGATCACTTAGATCGATTATAGATGTTGTGGCTAGTGGTTCTTTAATGTCAAAACTTTTTGATGAGGCTTATTCGTTAATAGAAGAGATAGCTACCAACAATTTTCAATGGCCCTTTGAAAGGGTAAATCCTAAAAGAGTAGCTAGTATCCATGAGTCTGATGCAATATCTATGTTAGCTTCGCAGTATGTTGCAATATCAAAGAAATTAAATCATTGTGGGATGAATTATTCTTCAACACCTCCTATGATGGAAGAAAATCCATCTGGGCAATTTGTGGATGTTCAACCTTCATATGAAACCTTAAATGCTATTAATAGACCCAACAACCCATATTCAAACTATTATAACCCAGGTTGAAAGAATCATCCAAATTTTAATTGGAATAACAATTCTTCTACAAATCAACAATGGGCAAACAAATCAGTGAACCCATTAGGAAATTCATCCAA
>NW_018253310.1:85755-87163 GCF_001263595.1 Phalaenopsis equestris
GATGCTTTCTTATATATTGAATATCACATTAAAAACCTTATTAGTATAATTAGTTATTTAAGAATTATTAAAATTACATATTTATTTCAATTGTCGATTAGTGATAGATAAACAATTTGAATTCCATTAATGCGATTAAGTGTTGCTTTTCTAAAATCTTAGTTCGTAGTTCTAATATTACTCCTTGTGGGATCTATATCTAGGACTCCATTAGAACCCTATATTACTTGAGTGATAAGTATACTTGTGTTGATAAGTGTGTCTTTACAATTATTGAATATTTATTACGTCCATATTTATCATATTTTAAGCATATAAAAAGTCGCTGGTCAAGTTTTTGGCGTTGTTGTCGGGGAGTGATTGAGTGAGTGAGTCAAATCACAATTAGAAAATTAGGATTATTAAAAAAATTTTACTTGAATTGCAACTTATTTTCATATTTAGTTAATTATTTTATTGTGTGCTGATTTCAAATTGTATGCGTAAATTTGGACCTGAAAATCTTATACCCTACAATTCAGAATTAGAACACACTGTTATAAAGATTAGAAGATTTAGAATAGAACCTAGAAATTTTGATACAATGGAAAACAACCTGAAAGATCAATGAATAGGGAATGAACACCAACTTAGACCCCTACAAGATTATGCAAATCCTACAGGAGATGAAATTCACTTATCTATCCAAAATCCTTATGTAGCTGCTAATTCATTTGAGCTTAAACCTGTTATTATCCAAATGGTATAAAACAATCAATTCACTACTTGAAAAGCTATGATAGATGTGACTTTTAACATTGCGAAATCTATGAAATACCCTGATGTCGAAAGAGATAATGAATGTTTTCGCATGAAAATTAGTGAACATCTATTGAAAGAATATTTTGAAGAGAAAGAACAATTTGAAGAGAATGATGAAATTATTATGGATGAATTAGAAAATGAAGAATTAGATTATGTCCAGAAAAGATTTGAGATGTTGGATATTACAGAAAGTGCCGATAAAAATCTATTTCCATCAATTATAAAACCACCTGAATTTGAGATGAAAGTATTGCCTAGTCACTTGAAGTATGTGTTTTCACTTGAAGTATCCTAGTCACTTGAAGTATGTGTTTTTAGTAGACTCATCTACATTACCTGTTATTATATCTTCAGAATTAAATGATCTGCAAGAGCAATGACTGTTAGATACTGACTGTTAGATACATTGAAAAGAGATACATTGAAAAGATATAAGAAAGCTTTTGGTTGGACCTTAGCTGATATTAAGGGAATCGGTCATTCAATCTGTATGCACATAATTATATTAGATGAAAAATATAAACCAAGAGTTGATCCACAAAGGAGATTAAGTCCAACGATGAAAGAATTAGTTAATAAGGAAATTTTGAAATGGTTAGACACT
>NW_018253311.1:0-692 GCF_001263595.1 Phalaenopsis equestris
GACCCCCAATAGGTGTGGTGTGCTGGATGAGCACACCGCACGTATTGGTGTTTACTGACAAGATCAACAATACCAATATGAATTGCTAAGTCATCTGACTTAGTGTGAACTTATGTATGTTATTTGTTTCCACTCGGGATTTTTTTAATAGGGATCAACATGAAAGGGTTGACCTCAAAATGGGAATTGGAATTACAAATATTGATATCAAAGGAAAGTCAGACATTTGAAACTGACTTTCAATAAAAGAAATCAAAAATGTAGGACTGATTTTAAAGTAAGAATTGAAATTATTGGATCAATTCTTAAAGAATGTGAATTGGAAATATCGGAATAATTCAAGGTGAAAATTATCCGATGAATTTGGGAGAACATAAATCAGAAGTATCGAACTGATTTAATGTGAAAATTGAAATTATTGAATCAATTTTAAAAAGTTATGAACCAGAAGTATCGAACTGATTCGATGTGAAAATTGAAACTATCAGATCAATTTTGAATCAGAAGTATTGAACTGATTTCATGTGAAAATTGAAATTATCGGATCAATTTTGAATCAGAAATATCGAACTGATTTAATGTAAAGATTGAAATTATTGGATCAATTTTGAAAGATTATGAATTAAAAATGTCAAACTGATTTGGTACGAAAATTGAAATTTTCGAAAAGTTATGAATCAAAAATATTGAAC
>NW_018253312.1:0-290 GCF_001263595.1 Phalaenopsis equestris
TATAAAAAATAACTCACTAGTGGCGTGAAATATGGCAAGAAGTGAGCGAAAGGGGGTGATGGATGGTGAATGGGGGCAAATAAGGACGAAGGAGGGTGAATAAAGATAAAGGATGGCGAATAAAGGCAAAGGAGGGATTCTTTTCCGATCAATTTTGGCTTTAAATAGAGCCTAGGGTTGGTTCTCCAATAGGTGCATCCAAAAAATCTTCAAAAACTTCCAAATTCATCGAATCTTCTAGAAATAGGGCCTGCACCGACACTGGCGTCGTCGACGCCAGGTGTCCGTAA
>NW_018253312.1:421-998 GCF_001263595.1 Phalaenopsis equestris
CCATCGGCGCTGAGTATTTCTTCAAAAATGTCATTTTGACTACAAATTCCATCCTTTTTGCTTCATTTTTGCAACAACATGAAATAAAACATGAAAAATATCCTCCTTTAAAGTGTAATATCACCAAAAATGAGTATAAAATATGGGTCAAAAAATGCATATATTTTTGGTGTATCAAAATCCCCCAAACTTAAATGTTACTTGTCCTCAAGTAACTCCTTTACTACATGAAAATATAACTAATGGCTAAGATTTTAACTTTTAGATTTCTATATTTTAATCCACTAAATATAATAGTATAACCTAAGAAAAATTTAAAATAACTTCAGTTAATACTAAAGGTATAAGAATATCTAGCAGTCAAGTCTAAGATTTTTGATTTTCTATTCTTTTGAAGGAAATGTGCAAATTATTCATATTAAAGCCACTTAGAATATTCATATGAAAAAGAACTTCATGAAACTTTACTAATATATATGCTAATACTTACATATAAGGTTGGAAAATTTTGCCAAGCCTTCTTCTTTTAGTTGGTTCAAGTGAAGCAAATTTTTAATTAGGCATCTCCTCAAGCTTC
>NW_018253312.1:1033-8065 GCF_001263595.1 Phalaenopsis equestris
ATTTTTAATATTTCAAAAATACAAATTCCTTTACTTAAAATAGAAAAAAACATAGTCTTATTCTTTCATACCAAATACCTTAATCTCTAAAAGTAACTTTTATTATTTAAAATTTTTTACTTAAGTTTACAATGTATTTAAAAGTATAAATATAGTTATCTAAAGTTATCCTCTAATACCAAAGCTCATGTTAAAAAATATTTAAAATATTTGAAAATATAGCTACTTAAGGACAAATAAAACTAAGTATCTTTTCTTTAAAAGGGAGTTTTTCTTCCCCCCCCTCCCAAACTTAAATTCTTAAGAGATTTTGCATGAAAAACAGAAAAATAAAGGGTGAAATAAAACATTTAATACATAAAGAAAAGAAATACCTGTTGAAGGTTCTGATTTGAAACTTAACTCTAAAATACTGCACGTGCTATAATGAAAAGCTACAAAACTTAAAACATTAAATTACACATAATACATATAAAAATTTGTTAGGAAAGAGTTAACTACAAATACATCCAACAATGTACTAAAAACTAATAACAGTACTCAAATGGTTCCCAATGTAAAAACAATCTAACAAATCTACAATTCACAATTCAACTTAAAATTTAAAATAAAGAGTTACACATCTAAAAATAAGCAGTCTCAACAATTAAGTTCAACCAAACTTAAACTAAAAAAAATCTAACTAAAGCATCACCAATCATCATCATCTTCTTCTTCTTCTTCTTCTTCCACATCTAAATTCTACTGCTGATATGGAGTAAAACATGGTGAGTAGAAAACTGAACTGAGTGATCACCCCACATGTATCTGACCATTGCATTATCATAAGCATCATCATATTCGAACTTCTGTCTTATCAAATCATCATCGTGAGCATTTATGGCCTCCATATTTTCCTTTATACTATCCATTCTTAAGATATCTCCTTGTTAGATCATCATCTGTCCCAAGTTCTTGAATAGTAGGGGTAGTAGACGTACTTGATGTAGAAGGAATATCCCTGGTCCTACTTCCAGATCTCCATCCAACATAAGATTCATAAGTCTTTATATTGGCAGGCCCAATAGATTTTAGAGGTTGAATCCTCTCCTCATCTGCTCTATAATCAACTCCTGCCTGTTCACATAATGTGAAGATTAAGGAAGAGTGTGCTAAACCTTAGTAGTCTCTCCAAAAGCAATAGATTGAGTGTTACTATAAATAATAGAGCCTACATCTATCCTTTTCATCTGCTGGATATAGAAGTTCAAGATGGCTCTATCCTTTGTGACCTCACTATGATGATTTGTTGGTATCATTCTTCGAGAAATAAAGTAGTGCTAGGCCTTAGATACTGCATTTAACATAGAAAGAGGAAAGTTACCTTAACACCATTCTTTACTTTCCAGGTTCCTCTTCCATCAGTAAGATAAGAAATAACTTCATCCAAATCCTCATTTGTAGTAGAAAATGGTTTGTACTGGCAGCTATACACATCTTCTAACTGATAAAAGTCATTAATCTTCCTTTGAGTAAACTCCACCATTTTCCCATAAAAAAACACATAATCTTCAGAAGTTTCCTTAAAATTGGCATAGAACTCCATCACTACCCCAATAATCTCCTCGGCAGTAAAGCAACAAAAATTCTCCCACTACTGAGCGTTGATTATTCTTTCAACTTCTCAACCCAAATTTTTAAATCCTCAATCTGGAATCACTTTTTTAGTTGTAAGTAGACTTTTAAAGCAAATTTTGGCCTTGTAGTTGACAAACTTTTGATCATCAAAATCTAAATTTCTCTTTCCTTTGCTCATTTTATGTGCCATGGTAAATCTATGAAAATTTGATAAAATCTAAATAAACTCCAAAGAATTTTGAAAATCACAATGTGGAATGTTTTAAACTTAAATCTACTAATTAAGAGTTTTTCACCAAAGGTTTTTCTCAAAATGTTCAAAAAAAAACTCAAAATTTTGGATCTCGGTAATGTAAGATAAATTCTTGGTAAAAATAAAAAAAAATGAGTTTAAAGTGTAGCTCTTACCAAGAGAAGAAACTTTGTTTGCCTTAAAATTGCCTTAAATCCGAGCAATAAGAAGCCCTAGGTGCAAAAATCGGAGGTTGAAGGTGACTTAAAGGTTAAAAATGGTGTTTTACTGTGCAAATTGCAAATTTTAAGGGTGTTTGGGTCGGTTCAGGTCAAGGGTGCTGTCGGCGCTCATGCCGGCGCCAGTGACAAAAAATTCATGTTTTGAATTTTTTCAAATTTCAAATTTATTTCAATTTACTCCAAAGTCTATTTAGTCTTTTTGAACACTAATTTTCATCTAAAAATAATTCACAAGGAAGCATTTTCACAAACAACACCAAACTAACTTTTATAATAAAAGTACACTTTTTACAAATACATTTTTCTAATCACACTTCCACATCCGTAAAGCAAACCGTAAATCAAACTAAATTATAATTCAACATTGAAATCAAGCCACAACACTAAAACGCTGACACAAAACTAAATGAAAGTCAATAGAGTTCTAAAGCAAAGTAAAGTAAATCAAATCCACACAATTACATTAGTATTTTAAACTACTAGAGAGTCCAACTTCTTCAATTATTCTGCCTCTTCTTCAGTACTTTCTCCTTCTCTAATATCTTTCGTAGACTAGTAATGAACATACAAATTGTAGAAGGGTCGATACAGGAATTGATGAGTCAAATTTTCATCGATCCATCTATTTTTTCTTGAAATAATCCTGCTTCAATCGTCCCAGTATGATCAAAGTTCCCCTTCATCGTCTAGTCTAGGTGATCAAAAAGGAAGTTAAGATTTCCTATTGCATTCGTAATACTCTGAAGCTCTCTTTCTATTTTCTTCATTTTCTTCTCCAAAGTCATTGAACTTCCAACTGTTGGTGGCAACAATGTTGTTGAAGTGTGTGATGAATGATCCAAACATCGAATGCTTCATTTCCAATCCCTATATAATTACCATCAATAGGAATCATAGGCTCTCAAGGTAAAAAAACTTTTTTCTCAAATTTTATATGGAACTTGAGATTGACTGCAAAGTAGGAAAATTTTGGAAGGATGCCCCAGTCCATATATTAGCCCATTCATAATAATTCTCATAATAGATTTGTAAATAATTGAGCCCACATCAATGGGTTTTTCCATCTGAATGCAATAGTTTAAAATGATACTTTCTCTTGTAACTCTACTAATCTTCATGGTAGAGAGTAATTTTGCAGATATGAAGAAATGTCATTGGTTTGATATTGGGTTAAGAAGTGAAGTAGATAAACTAACGTATCCCTCATCTTTGATATCCTAATTATCACTTTCATCCGTAGAAAAATTATATACTTCTTGCATCATATCTCTCATTGGGATAAAATTTGTATAATGATAGATTGGAACGTTTTCTATCATATACAAATCATTAATTCAAGCCGGAGTAAATGATACAGCCTTACCTTGAACGGAGATGACTCCTTGGGTAGTTCCATGTAATTTAGCATAAAATTCCTTTACGACTGGTACTACAATTGCAATAGTGCGTAGCACAAAAATTCTCAACATCTTTGCACAATGATTTTCTCAATCTGTGAACTTGGATTACTCAAAGCATGGTTGAAAAAGCCTCTTTCCTTGATTCCTTGATAAGTCTCTGTCTCTTCTTTGTGATGACTTTGTCGTATAATCTCTGCATGTCAAAACTGATTAACTTTCCTCTATTAAAAATTCCATACCTTGAAGTATTTCTGGAATTGGAAGCCATGAAATTTGAAATTAGGAAGCTTCTGGACGTCCAAGGCAGTTTTTAGGACTTTAAAAACACCTCTCGGCAATTATTGTGCATTGAAATCCCGCCAAAGTTTGCTGAATTCATTTTGCACGTGCATAACTGCTCGGGACTCCGTCAGCGCTCCTGATGGTGCTGTCAGCGCCAGAGGCCAAATTTGCGTCTTTTATTTTTTGGTTCAATTTGAATCCAAATGTTCCTCCAATACCAATATTTGTCTTAATTTATGATAGATAAAATTGTGTAGTACTCAAAAATACTATTATTTCCTAAGATATAAATAGACTTATTAACAAAATAATAACAATATTTATAGATAAATTTATATATATATTTATATATGGGTTGCCTCCCACAAAGCGCTTGATTTAACGTCATCAGCCTGACGTACCATTATTTAGTCAGGATGACTTAACATTAAAACTTCTATAAATTGTGGTATGTGTCCTTTATAATAATGTTTCAATTGATGCCCATTAACTTTAAATATTTTTCCAGTTTTAGGATCTATAATAACAACAATTCCATAATGATAGACTTTAATTACTTTAAATGGTCCTAACCATCTGGATTTCAGTTTTCTTGGAAATAATCTTAATCTTGTATTATATAATAGAACTTCTTATCCAGGTTCAAACTTGCTGTTAATAATTTATTGATCATGACATATTTTCATTTTCTCTTTATAAATTTCATATGCTTCATTTCTAATCTCCTCAAGTTCATTGAGTTGTTATATTCTTTTCTCACCAACATCTTTTAGATTAAAATTAAATTATTTAATAGCCCCAAATGCTTTATGCTCTCATTCTACTAGGAAGTGACATGTTTTTTTTCAAAAGTAAATATATATGACGACATTCTTATAGGAGTCTTATAAGCAATTATGTATGCCCATAATGCACTATCTAATTGAGCAGACCAATCTAATTTATAGGGATTATAGTTTTTCTAAAACCCATTTTCTTTCACGATTTGATATTTGACAGCGATATTATATATGCTTACAAATATAAGTATTTAATGCTGCTGCTAAAATGTTTAATTCCTCAGCAACGACACCAAAAACTTAATAATAATTGTAGAATAGCGAAATATGTATATATAAAATATTCAATAATGATAAAGTCACACTTATCAATGCAAGTATACGTACCCCTTAAGTAATATAGGGCTCTAATGGAGTCCTTGATATCGATCCCACAGGGAGTAATATTAGAAGCTATGAACTAAGATTTTAGAAAAGCAATACTTAATCGCAACAATGGAACTCAAATTGCTTATCTGTCACTAATAGGCAATTGAAATAAATATGTAATTTTAATAACTCTTAAATTACTAATTATACTAATAAAGGTTTTAATGTGATATTCAATATATAAGAAAGCAACCTTCTCCTTTTCAAAAAATTATAGTGAATGGATAAAATAAATTGGTTAAAATATTATTGTGCCCAATAGGAGCATACCTATTCTTTACACTTTGGTCCAGGCATATGGTTAAGCTGGGAGGATACAACTCTCACTTCGGAGCTCCCACGTTCCCCTTGCCTAAGGGCTAACATCTACACTTCAGCACCCAAACGATAGGATTGAATCAGGAATTTTAGTCTCTCACTCTAAAATCTTCAATTCTATGCCCAATAAGTTTATTTCCCTATTTATTTGTACCCAATTTCCAAGGGCTTTGACCTCCCTGAATCTCAAATGTAATCTTATCTTTAGTTGTAAAACTCAACATATTTTAACAAACCAATTGGCCAGATTGAAAGTAAATTAAGATCAAAGTGAAAAGATCATCACAACTTCTTTAACATTTTCATGGCTCAACCAATTCAAATCATCATTTCACGAATCTCAAGATAAGGTGAAAGACAAAGAAAACTACTCAGATGTCATGGGGAAAATACAAAAAAACTTAGAATTCATATATAAAAGCAAAGTCATACAAACTACAACAAGTAAATAACACTTATCTCTAATTTCTCCCCAAGCAAACTCCTCGAAGTTTCTCTGAATCACTTCCTTTCTTTACAGTACAAAGAATTCCTCTTCGAAACGGCAAGGAGGAAGAAATATCTCACTTTCCCTCCACTCTTACAATCTCTCGAAGAATTCCTCACAATTAAGCTCTCTACACTACTCTCTAAACACTAATGGAACCTCTCTAACCTCCAGGACCTCTAGTGCCTTCCGAGCCTCTTGGTCTCCTCCATTTTTGGCCAAACTATTCTCTTAAAGTTGTGGATGAGTTTTCCCAAGAGTTTCTTAAGCACCCCTCCAAAATTTATCCTCATCCAAAACATTGCTGGACATAACCATCGATCTCGCTGTCAGCTACCTTGAGGGTGCCGTCGGCGGGCCTTCTAAGTTAATTAAATTTGGAGTCTCGGGAAAAGTCCTCCATCGACGCAGTTGGGCTTGCCGTCGGCGCCCTAGTTCAAATCCTCACATTTTGGTCCTTTTCGCTCCAAATTTGCTCCTTTTTGCATCTTTTTGCTCCAGTGACCCTAATTCCTCATTCCTGCAACAACACATAAAAGATACCTTTCTTTAAAGTGCAATATCATCAAAAATAATGTAAAATATGTATAAAAATCTCAACATATTTTCTTTTGGTCAAAATCCCCCAAACTTAACTATTACTTGTTCTCAAGTAATTTTAGTCCTATATAAAGGTTATGATCTATGGTAGTAAAGTTTTAATTCAAAAATACTATAAGTTTGATTTAGATAAATACCATTGTGAGATTTTCAGAAAAAATTCAAGTAATTAAATTAACTTTGTAGCTACAAGATTATGTTGTCATCAAGTTTTTTAAGAGTTCTAGTCTTCTATTAATTTCAAGAATGACTATATATTGTCATATTAAGTCACTTAGAATATTCAAAGGATAGAAACTTCATGAGAACACTACCAGTAAAAGATTTATTTCATAAATATAAGTTCAGGAATGTATTTAGGTTTTCCCTTTAGGTAGGTCCAGTGAAGCCAATTTTTGATTAGGCATATCCTCAAGCTTCTCCTCACTTTCATATTTTTTTTTTCTTTCTTTTCTTTTCTCTTTTTTTTTTTCAGTTGGATTGCTTTAAATCCTATATAATTTCCTTTTGCAAGTGAGGATTACTATATCTAGATAGTCTTTAATGATTTTGAACATCACCTTTCTTTCTCTAAATTTGAAACTCAAAGCATTCCTTTACCTTATAAATATTTCATAGCTTTTACATCATTGAGCCCCAATCTTTT
>NW_018253312.1:8148-12681 GCF_001263595.1 Phalaenopsis equestris
TAATCTACAAAATTAATTTTCATTACAAAATTATTCCTTTAAATCTACCATAATATTTAAATATCTACAAAATATAATTACCTGAATTAAATTCACTACATAAAATCAAATTAATAATTTTTGAAAATATTGAAATAGTGGACATCTAATATTTAATCTTTTTCTTCCCTCAGCTAAACTTAAGTTTTTCAATATGAAATGATATAGGTGGAAAGAAAAATTCTAGACATAAATCATACCTCAGTATTTTAGGCATTTTCATCATTCTAAAATTTTTGTAGTCCTTCTAAAAATTTCTACTTCACCTAGTCTGTAACATTAGGAGTTTTATACACATACAAATCATTAGAGAAATTGCTGGGTAATGAAATTTAAAATAAGTATAAAACTAAAACATTAAACAAGCAAAATTATTCCTAACACAACCACCACTAACAAAATAATTACAATTAAATTGCAAAAATGAAAATCACATCACATTGCAGTTCACAAAGTACTAATCAACACCCATTGTACTTCACATGCAAATTTTAACTATCACACTAAACATTTAAAACAATAATAAAAAATTATCCAATTACAACAAAAAAATAAAAGTACAAACAAACATTTGTTTCTATTACAAATGTTACAAAAAGAAAAATAAAAGTAAAAGTACATCAATTACATTCAGATATCAAAATCCCAAACCATGTCTTCGTCTCCTTGGTCAGCAGGTGGATTGGGTTGATACTGAGTATATCGGGGGCACTCAGGAAAAGTAACATTAGGCTCACCTCTGTAGTGTCGGGCTTGAGCTTCGTAATAAGCTATCTCAAAATTTGAATGCCTCTGAAGGTACTCACTATCATAATCATGTCGACGTTCTACAAATCCTTTCTTTTATTAACTCTATACTTTTTCACTGCAAAGTCAACTCATTCATCAAATCTGTTAGGGTAGGGGAACTAGAAGGTGGAAGGCCATAACTAGTAAAGGGCACATCTCTACTAGTAGAAGGTTCTTGACTTCTACTCCCAGTCCTCCATTTTTCATGGGATTCATATCTCTTTAAATTAGCTTTACTGATGGGCTTCATAGGGTAAACCCATTCCTCACCACCTCCATCTTCCACTCCAGAAAGTTGGCAAAGTGCATAAATGAGGCCAGGATGTCCTAGACCTCCACTTGTTTCACTCCTTGCCATAGTCAATATGCTCTTAAAAATAATTCTCCCCACATTTATATATCTATTATTCTAAATACAGAAATTCAAATAGGCTCTATCTCTTGTTACCTCACTATGATGATAGATCGATAACAGAGTAGATGAAATAAAATAGTGTCATGCTTTAGAGGTTGCATTTAACATGTGCATTTAACATGGAAGCAGAAAACATGGAAGCAGAAAATTTTACTTGTTCTCGTTGCTTAATCTTTCACATTCCTTTCCCATCAGTTAAAAAGTTGTTTACATCATTCAGTGGTTCCTCCATAGTATTGAAGGATTCATAGTGGCAGTTGTAAGAGTCTCGGACTTCTTAAAAGGTGTTAATGCGGCAACAATAAATTCAATAGGAAATCCCCTCACTTGAACGATTCTGTCCTTAGAATAGAACACGTTGGCATGAATTCTTTCATAATATTTGCAGCAGCTTTATTGGTGGTGTAACAGAAGTTTTCCCACCTCTGCTCGATAATAACTCGTTCAATTTCTCCTCCCGGACTCTCAAAAACTGGATCTTGTGTACTTTTTTTTTGGTCAAATACTTAAGTAAACCTTGATTGAGCCTTTGCATTAACGAAGCGAGACTCATCAAACTCAAGTCACCTCTTTTGTGGTGGAGCCATTTCAATCTAATCAAAATTATAGAAAAATTCCAAAATATACTTCAAATATGCAAATAATGGCTTTCAAGAGTGATTCTAGAAGTTCAAAGCTAAATTCCATGAATTTCTTCCCAATATTTTCTTCACATTCTCAAATTTTTCGGATCTCCTTAAAAAAATTTTTCGGATCTCCTTAATGTGGAAGAAATTCATGGCAAAAATCAAATAATTTTAGTTTGGAGTGAAGTTCTTACCAATGAGATGATCAAATCCGGTGTCCAAAGGCCTTGAAATCACCTCCAAATTAAAGATCTCTCAAGCCCTAGGTCAAAAATTTAATTTTTTAGAGGAAGGGGATGATGAATAGTGGCGGCTTACTGGTCAAAATTGCGATTAAAGGTGTTTTTTGGGATATCACAGTCGGTGGGGTCTTCGGTGCCATTGACGCGCTCTATTGAAATTATATCCTAAGTCCTGGAAAAATTCTGCCGTCGGCCGCGTCAAAGGCATCGTCGGCGGCGTCGAGGGTGTCTTCGGCGGCGTCGAGGGTGCCATCGGCGGCGTCATCTGCGGGCTCTATTGATTTGGTTCAATTCCAATATTTTTGCAATTTTAATCAATTTTAAGCCTCAACAACATCCGTTCAATCATTATAGACATAATTTTAAGTGATTAAATGACGTACTTATCACAAATAAACTTTCACAACACAAAACATTTCAATTATATATATATTCCAAGAGTTACAATATATGTTACACAACACACCTAAGTTTGGTATTTTGTCAACTTTAAAACATCAATTCAGCGTCGCAATCCAAACCGCATCACTTAAAGCGCTGAAAACAAAACATCGTATGCTTAGTCTCAACTATAGAGAGATCTAAAAGCATAATTCCAAAGTAAAGCAAATGCAAAGTTCAAATCAAACTACATACATAGACAGACAGGTAGCAATGTAAATCTACTATTCTTCAGATTTAGTGCTAGATTCTCCTCTGAGATCACCCATTGCTTGGACATGAATGAAGATGTTATAGAAGGGTCGGTATGGAAATTCTTCAGTAGAATCCTCTTCTATCAATTTTATTCTCCTCATCAGCCGTATCAAACTATCTTCTATATGTCCAGAGTGAGAAAAATGTTCTTTCATCCTCCAGTCTAGACGATTGAAGAAATCAGAGACATTATTAATTACATTCATGACATTTTGCACCTCCTTCTCTAATTTCTTAATTCTGCGCAGGATAAATAGAGTCTTTTCTAGAACTAAAGGTTGAATATGCAGTGAATTCTAAGATGATTGATCTACCATAATTGTCATATCATTTTCATCTTCATAGGCTGAGAATCTTTCAGTTTGGTCCAAAGGCTTTCAAGGTAGAAGTACCTTTTCCCAATTTTCATAGGATACTTGGACATGACTGCAAAGTAAGAAAGTTGTGTAAGGGTGTCCAAGCCCATAAGTTGATCCACGAACAATCAGGCCCAAAACAGACTTCACAATTATAGATCCAATATCGATCGACAGTCCCATTTGGATGCAGTAATTCAGAATAGCACTTTCCTTAGAAACATTACCGATCTTCATAGTCAGTAACAGTTTTACAGAAATAAAGAAGTGCCAGTGTTTAGAAATGGGATTTAACAGTGTCGCAGAAAAACAAACATATCTGTTTTCTCTCATTTCCAGTCTTTAGTTTCGTCCATTAAATCTTGGTATATTTCATTCATCTGGTTTCTTGTCAGGACAAAATTGGAATAATGGCGAATAGGAAAGTTCTCGATCATATATAATTCATTGATCCATGCAGGAGTAAAAGTTATCCATCTATCTCACACATAGATGACTCCCTGGTTGATTCCATGCCCATGCAAATTAGCATAAAATTCCTTTACCATATGAACAACCACGGCGACGGTAGTGTAGCACATTACTTCTCATCTTCACCGCACTATCATCTATTCAATCGCCGTTGATGGATTATTCAATCCTCGATTTACGAATCCTTGTTCCTTGATTAATCTCTTCTTTGTCAGTACCTTATTGAAGATTTGTTGCGCTTCCGCACTAATAAACTTTCTCCGGTTGAATACTCACATTCTAGGATTTTCATGGGAATTGGATACCATAGGAATGAATTTGGTGGAGTTTCACTTCATTTTTGGGGGATATATGAACTTAGGAATTGAGTTTGGGAGTTTAAAAGGGGTAACTCCACCAAAAACTGTCAAAAACTACCATTCAAACTCCAAAAACTACCATCCTGCTGGTCTCGCCATCAGTGGCGTCGAGGGGATCTTCGGCTAGCCTTTAGTATTTAATTGCTTGGACTCTCCAAAAAAACCCATCGTCAGTGGCGTCGATGGCGCCATCGGCGCCCAAGGAAAAAATTGCACAGTTTTGCTCTGGTCCTAATGTGTTCCAATTTTTCTCTATGGATCCAATTTTTATGACGATTCAAGGGTAAATAATAGTAGTAGAGTTCAATACTACCACAAATTATTGATAATATCAAATAAAAATTTCTAAAATTTCAATAAAAATAAATATAACAATGGGTTGCCTCTCATAAAGCGCTTGGTTTATCGTCGTCAGCCCGACCTATTCAGGTATTATTCAGGTTGACTGATCATTAAAACCTATTTAAAATTTGGTCTTTTACCCTCAAAATATGGTTTTAATCTGTGTCCATTTACTTTAAATCTATTTCCAGTCTTTTG
>NW_018253312.1:12691-13108 GCF_001263595.1 Phalaenopsis equestris
GATCTTTACTCTCACCAGCTCCGTAAGTATAAACTTGAGTTACAATAAAGGGTCCTAGCCAACGAGACTTCAATTTCCTAGGGAATAACTTCAGCCTTGCATTGTAAAGCAAAACTTCTAGTCCTGGTTCAAAGTTCTTCTAATTAATCTTTTGATAATGCCATAAGTGTAGTTTCTCCTTATAAATTATGTCGTTATCTTAAGATTCATTTCTTAATTCTTCCAATTCATTCAATTGTAATAATCTCTTCTTACCAACATCTTTGAAGTTATAATTGAATTCTTTATTCACCCAATATGCTTTATGCTCCAGTTCTACTGGTAAGTGACAAGTCATTCAAAAAATCAGTTTGTAAGGAGTCATTCCAATAAGAGTTTTATAAGCAATCCTGTAAGCCCATAATGTAGTATCTAATC
>NW_018253312.1:13308-17437 GCF_001263595.1 Phalaenopsis equestris
GGCATTCTGTATCTAGTGAAAATATTTTTCATTAAAAATCTTGAAATACTTTTAGCGTCACAATGAGGTAAAACTTGCGCTTCAATCCACTTAGAAACGTGGTCTACTGTAATTAATATATATAAGTTCCTAAATAAAGGAATAAATGGTTCCATTAAATCTAATCCTCAAACATCAAAGATTTCAACTTCTAACATGAAATTCAGAGATATTTCATTTCTTCTAGATATATTGCCTACTTGTTGACATCGATCATAAGTTTTTATGTATCTATAAACATCTCTAAAGACAGTAGGCCAATAAAATCCAACTTGTAAAATCTTTATAAGCAGTTTTACAATCCCAAAATGTCCTCCAAATTCAGAATCATGACATTTCTGAATGATTAGATCTATTTCTTCAGAAGGTACACATCTCCTCATATACACATCTCCTCATAATAAGAATAATAAGATCCTTACATTGTTTATATAAATAAGGCTCATCCCAAAAATATGCTTTCACATCATGAATGAGTCTTATTCGTTGTTGCAGTGTCAGCATAGGTGGCAAAATATCACTTACGATATAATTAATAATATCAGCATACCATTGTATTTTCCACTCATTAATATTATAAAGTTTCTCATCACGAAAATTGTCGGTAATTTCATTGTCAGTGTCAGATAATTCATGATTTTCTAACCTCGACACATGATCAACAATTTGATTATTAGTTCCTTTTTTATCAATAACCACAAGATCAAATTCTTGCATCAAAAGTATCCATCAAATTAACCTTGGTTTGGCATCCTTCTTTTGCTTTAGATATATAATAACAGAGTGATCAGTGTGTACAACACATTTAGTCCCAATTAAATAAGATCTACATTTGTCTAAAGCATACACAATGACCAACAACTCTTTTTTAGTAATAATATAGTTAATTTGATCATCATTAAGAGTTTTACTAGTGTAGTATATAACCTTAAAAATCTTTTCATACCTTTGTCCAAGAACAACTCCAATAGCATAATCACTAGCATCACACATCAGTTCAAATGGTTTCTCACATTTAGGTGAAAGTATAATAGGGGCTGTGACTAATTCTTTCTTTAATAACTCAAAGACATTTAAACAGTTTTCAGTAAATTCAAATTTATTGTCCTTTTCTAGAAGTTGGCATAAAGGTTTAGTAATTTTTGATAAATCTTTAATAAAATGCCTGTAAATCTTTAATAAAATTTGATAAATCTTTAATAAAATGCCTGTAAAAACCAACATGTCCAAAAAAGCTCCTAACTTCTCTTAGATTAGTTGGAGGTGTTAGTTTAGATATAACTTGAATTTTTGCAGGGTCTGCTTCCATTCCATCTTCTGAAATTTTATGCCCTAACACAATTCCTCCTGTAACGATAAATTGACATTTTTCCCAATTCAGAACTAAATTAGTTCTTTCACATAACTCCAAAACTTTTTCAAGATAATTTAAGCATGCGTCAAATGATGTTCCAAATACAGAGAAATCATCCATAAATACTTCCAATCCATCATCAAACTTACTAAATATAAACAACAACATACATCTCTAGAATGTTGCAGGTGCATTACATAATCCAAAAGGCATTCTTTGAAAAGCAAAAGTTTCAAAAGGACTACTAAACGTTGTCTTTTCTTGATCCTCAGGAGTAATAAGAATTTGATGGTAACGAGTATATCCATCTAAAAAATAAAAATATTTGTGACCGACAAGTCTATCTACTATTTGGTCTAAAAAGGGTAAAGGGAAGTGATCTTTCCTGGTGGAAGTGTTTAACTTTATATAATCAATACAAATATGCCACCCAGTAACTTGTCTAATACGTATTAATTCATTATTTTCTTTTATTTCAAAAATCACTCCTTTTTTCTTAGGAACACAATGAATTGGACTTACCCATGCACTGTTTGAAATAAAATATATAAATATATAATTCCAGTGTCATATATAATTCCAGTGTCTAACCATTTCAAAATTTCCTTTTTAACTACTTCCTTTATCATTGGGTTTACTCTCCTTTGTGGATCAGCTCTCGATTTATATTATTCATCTAGTATAATTTTGTGCATACAGATTGAAGGACTGATTCCCTTAATATCAACTAAGTTCCAACCAAAAGCTTTCTTATATCTTTTTAATGTATCTAACAGTCTTTGCTATTGTAAATCATTTAATTCTGAATATATAATAACATGTAATGTAGATGAGTCTCCCATAAACACATACTTCAAGTGGCTAGGCAATATTTTCAACTCAAGTTCATGTGAATTTAAAATTGACGGAACTAGATTCTTATGAGTATTTTCTGTAATATCCAACATCTCAAATCTTTCATGAACATAATCTAATTTTTCATTTTCTAATTCGTTCAAAATAACTTCATCACTATCTTCAATCTATCTTTAAATTGATATTTCTCTTCAAAATTTTCTTTAAAATGCTCATTCAATAGATGTTCACTAATTTCCATGCAAGAACATTAATTATCTCTTTCAACAGTAGGGTATTTCATAGATTAGGGTATTTCATAGATTGTAGGGTATTTCATAGATTTTGCAATGTTAAAAGTTACTTCTTGATAGTTAACTGTTATAGTTAATTCTCCTTTTTGAACATCTATCATAGCTTTTCCAGTAACTAAAAATGGTATCCCTAAAATAATAGATATTTCTTTATCTTCCTCCATATCTAAAATAATGAAATCCATAGGAAAGATAAATTTATCCACTTTTACTAACACATCTTCTATAACTCCCTTATGATATGTAACTGAACGATCTGCTAATTGAAGAGTTACAGAAGTAGGTGAGACTTCTCCTAATCCTAATCTTTTGAAATTTGATAGAGGCATAAGATTAATGCTGGCTCCAAAATCATATAAAGCTCCTCCATTAAATTTTTCATCAATAGCACACGGTAAAGTGAAACTACCTGGATCTTTTTTATTTTTCCAGAAGCTTTTTCTGAATAATTGCACTACACTGTTCGCTAAGTGCAACAATTCATTATCAATGAACTTCCTTCTCTTGTTCAGAAAATCTTTCAAAAATTTCACATAATTGGGCGTTTGCTTTAAAGCTTCTACGAAGGGAATATTTACCATTAATTTCTTAAGAATTTCTAAGAACTTGGAAAACTATTTATTCTATTTATGTTGCTTCAATCTTTGAGAAAACGGTGGTGTAGGTTTCTCCACAGTAATTTTCATTGGTGTAAGTGGATATTCTAATTCTGGATATTCATGATCCTTTTCTTTTTCTGTATCTACTTTCCCTTTTTGAGTTTCTATTTCTTTCTATACTCTTGTTTCCAATTCTTTTCCACTTCGTACTCGTATCACTTTGATTTGTTCTTTTCCTTGATCTTTAGGATTTGGTTCCACAGTACTAGAAAAAGTTCCTAATGTTTGGGTTACTAAGCATAGTAGCGATATGCTCTAATTGATTTGTAATATTTTTAATAGCAGTTCCTTGATTTTACAATTGATTTCATTGAATTTGTAATTAATTTTCTTGATTATGCAATTGTTGACCCATGTTTAATATCAGCTCTTCCATAGACAACCTCTTTTCCTTAATTTGAGTGTTACTATTAAATCCTGGAGGATAAGAAGGTCTATAATTAACATTTTCTTGGTTGGATGTATTTACTAATGGGTTCACTGGGTTGTTCGCCCATTGTTGATTTGTAGAAGAATTACTATTCCAATTAAAATTTGGATGATTCTTCCAACCTGGGTTACGATAGTTCGAATAAGGGTTGTTGGATCTATTAATAGCATTTAAAGTCTCTTATGAATTTTGAACATCCAAAAATTGCTCAGATGAATTATCTTCTATTATAGTAGGTGTTGGAGAATAATTCATTTCATAATGATCTAATTTCTTTGATATTGCAGCATTCTGCGAAGCTAACATAGATATTGCATCAAAATCATGGATACTAGCTACTCTTTTAGGATTTACCATTTCAGAGGGCCATTGAAAATTGTTGGTAGCCATCTGTTCTAATAACGAATAAGCCTCATCAATAGGTTTTGACATTAAAAAACCACCAGCCGCAGCATCTAAAATCAATCTAAGTGATCACACTAATCCATTATAAAAAGTT